>NW_006239124.1:94535-121079 GCF_000226075.1 Solanum tuberosum
GTCCCAACATCCATCTCAGTATATTAGAGGCTTAATAGACAGTCAGTCAGTCAGTCAGTCAGTTAGTTTTGAGTCTCTCATCCATGTATATGTATATATATGTAAATATTCTATTTTGAGACTCGAGTTGCCTTTTAGGCCAAAATTTTATCAGTTAAGTTGTTTATGTCTTTGCATGGCATTGAGTTATTCTGTTGAGTCAGGTTGCCGCTGAGATAAGAAAGCCAGGCCAAGGGTTCGCTTGGGGCCAGCAATGGTCTCCGAGTGCCGGTCCCACCCATGGTGTAGGCTCGGGGTATGACAGGAGGCAACCCAAGTTTTGAATGCTTTGTGTTTATTTTTGAATAATGGGTGTTGATTGTGCAGGGTGAAAAGTGGAATGTGTTTGAAAAGTGCAGGTTCGCGAGCCAAGAGTCCAGTCGGCAACTCGCCGAAGAGGTCGGCGAGTCTAACTTGGACCGTCGTTGGACTCAAAAAAATAGCAGGTGGGAGTCTGTGAAACTCGGCGGGCCTATGGACGAATCGGCGACCCGCCTAACAGGTCGGCGAGCCCGATTTTGTCCGTCTTTTGGACCCTAAGTTGACCGAAGGTCCTGTAAAACTCGGTGAGGTAAGTCACCACTCGGCGCATCTCCAAGTGGTTCGGTGTGGTTGACTAATACCGCCGAATGGGCTGCAAACTGAAAGGTTTTAAAAGGTGAAACGGTTTAAATTTTCAAAATCTTTCATATTCCCTCATTTTAGCTTCATACAATCTCACTCGCACTCTAGATTTTCTATATTTTTGCATTTTTATCTCTTTTTGCTTTTGATCTCGTGCTCGGATTTGGATTACATTATCGCCTAGCATTTCAAATTCTTTATTCAGCCAAAAGGTTGGTTTTGCGAACCTCGAACTCTTGATTTGTAGTTGAACTCGAATGCATTTGGTAATCTTGTTGTTGTTGTATGTTGGGCCTGTGTTGAAATCGTAGTTGATATGTTAATTTGCCCGACGTAGTTTCGTAAATATGCCTAAATTGCTTAAAATATTAATTTCCTGAGCTTCGTGTGTTAAAATTAATTATAAATTATTGGGTTGCGGTAAATTTTTGTTGGGTCTAGTTGGGTGAAGTCAGAGTAACCCCCAATTGCGCTAAATGACGTACTTTGCCAAATGATGGAGCATTTGACGGCATTCTTAAAGGTAAAAGTCATCAAATGGCCAATTTTGGCCAAATCGGGGAAAGCTTGAGTACCCCAAAGGCATGGGTCGAATGGGTCTGAGTCAAATTTCATAAGTGTGTAGATTGATTTTGATTTCGGGGGTTGCGGGCTTGAATTTGGGAAATGGGGTTGAAATTTATCACGTTGGGCAATTCAGCGAGCTGGGTCGATCTC
Source organism: Solanum tuberosum (assembly GCF_000226075.1). Lineage (NCBI taxonomy): Eukaryota > Viridiplantae > Streptophyta > Magnoliopsida > Solanales > Solanaceae > Solanum > Solanum tuberosum. Next base: position 95,916 of record NW_006239124.1, read on the forward strand.
GCGGAACCGTTCGGTGGTTCACCAACGTCCCCCTTGATCGCCCTTAATTTCATGTTTTCGCTAGATTAGAGTCTGTAACTTTCGGCGGGAAGCCTGAGCTCGCCGAGTTCACTTGGCGACTCGCTGAAAGTCTCCCTTGATCGTCATTTTTGCCCCCCTAACCCCTAAAGCACACTGTTAATTTCGGTGGGCTAGTCTGAGCTCGCTAAGTGATGTCGGCGCTTAGCCGAAGGGCCCTGTGCATCGTCGACTCGTCATTTTTTCTGGAAAATTTTTAGGCCAGTCCTTTCGGCGAGCCCGATTTGGCTCACCAAAGTGATTCGGCGACTCACCAATTGGTTCGGCGAGTCTTTTTGCAACATAATTTTTGCAAATTTTCTTGAACTTTTTCTAACTCGTGTCAATGTACTTTATAGATATGGCTAGGACCAACTGGGATCAGAGTGGAATGTCACCCCACAAACGAGCATGGGGAATTGTAATTAATGAAGAAGCAGTTACTCCTTCTAAAAAGGGAAAGAAAGCACCTCCGAAGGGAGGCAGGGGCAACGGAAAAGCTCTCATAGCCGAGAGACCGGAGCACAACTCCGGCAGTAATGGGAATTCTTTACATTCTCATGCCTCATTCTCCGAGCCTGAGCATGACCAGCCACTTCAGAGCTGCCGAGAAGAGATTTGTGCCAGAGTTCGTCAAGGTCTGTCTAGGACCCTGGAGTCTACCCCACCTGTTGATGATACAATGTCAGCTTCGGCACAAACGGTGGTTCCAGCACCACCAGTTCAGGGTCCTCTTCCCCGACTACTCAACTGGATAAAGGCCGAGGGACTAAGGACCATTCTGGAGGAAAAGAGATTATCCACGAATGGTATAGTGGACATGTACACTAATGTGTGGGACACTCTCCGATTCCACAGGTTTGAGCAGTTTACCAGGCCCCGTGGCCCCTATATTCCTACATGGGTCCGATAGTTTTACATGGCGTACAGTGATCTGGTACCAAAGGGAAAGAATAAGGCAGTAACTTCAGACCGGTAGTCTGTCATGGTTCAGGGGAAAGAAATGAGATGCAGCAGCAATTATATCAACGTTGTATTTGATAGAGGGTTAGGTTTTGACTACCCGATTTTGGCTACCACTGTAACATCTCTTGATTACCTAAAGGGATGGCTAGCTCTCCTTATTGCTGATACCACCCCAAGGTGGATCGAGGCCGGAGTTCCTATTGAGAAAAAAGACTTGAATATTGCAGGTCGGTATTGGTTTGGGTTCATAAGCACCTCCATCATGCCCTCACATAATGAGTCCATTCTCCGCCACCCAAAGGCGGCCTATCTCGGATCAATGATCAGCCAGAAGAGCATCAACTTGGGGCTAATCATAAAGTAGGAGATGGCCATGAGGGCCAAATAGTTCCAGACATCCCTTTATTTCCAGTGTTGATTACAGAGCTATGTTGGTGATCTGGAGTTCCTCGTGATGAGAAGAGGGATATTGAGGTCACACCCACATCCTCCACCGATATCTGGCACAAAGAGGCCTAGTACACACGGGAAGAGGCAGATAGGAGGAGAATAACTCCGATTGATGCATTCCCGGAGGTTGATGTTGAGTCCATCCTTGTTAAGGCATATTTGCCTACTCTGGCCTCCGAGCCTTCAGGTACACCTGCTACCACTCCTTCCCAGGCCCCAGGTTCCTATGCTGCTTCCCAGCCTACAAGGATCACTCAGGCCATGCTCCTCAAGATAGGGCACCTAGCCTATTCTACTGATGTGCGTGCCTCTCGGCTAGAGGCTAAGGTGCCTTGGATGATTGAGCGAACCATCTTAGCAACTTTGACACCCCTCCAGATATCTATTGATACTCTCAAGGTAAGAGTAGATACTTGTGAGAGTCGACAGGGGGTTACTTCCAAGGTTACAACTTTGAAAGCTGAGGTTTTTGATTTGAGGAAAGATGTGGACTATCTAGAGTCCACAGACTTCACTTCACTATTTGAGTCAGCTGAGGTTCCGGGTGTTCTGACCAGTTTTAATATGCCTCCGGCTACCATCAGAGATGAGCCTATGGATGATATGGTTGCTGTTGAGTCAGAGGCGGAGACGGATGAGGAGCAGCTTGATGCTTAGAAGGCGACCTTCTATGAGGACCTACCTGATTTAGAGATAGTACAGTCAATCATTCAGATATCGTTGACAGATACTTCCATGGCAGGCTATAATCGAGCCAATGTTGTTGTTACCCCGGGCATTGATGCCCAAGATCAGAGTGTTACACCGAGAATTGATGCCCCAACAGATGGAGCGACTGTGTAGACAGGACCATTCTTTACCTCCATCTCTATTGTTTTTCTGGTTTTTATGTTTTTAGTTGCATTTGTGGACAACTGCTTTTCTTTTGTGGGTGGGGTAAGGTATTTCCATACCTACCTCTTATGTTTTGATTTTGTTTGTGAATATTGGTGTATATTGAGTATTTTGATCTATTTATGTGTTTGATTGTATTTTATGCATGATTGAGCTTATGGCTCCTTGTTTTGAATGGAAATGGTTTTTGACCCATTTTGAAAATTTGTGCCACCTCTTTTGTGTGTGATTGTGGTTGTTCTTATGCAAATTTGAGTATCGGTTATGATCAATACCGATGACTTGAATAGTGCTCTTAATTGTACAAAATGAATGTGCAGCTACGATAAGGCCAAGTGAAGTTGCATAGACAATGTGTGAACTTTTTGCATCTCGTTGTGACTAGTCGGTTATCGAATGAGTCTCTTGTGATGACCATTGCACACTAGCTAGAAAATGTGAAGTCTTGTTTGATATTGGTGCCAATGCCTTGTGTGATGAGCTTACCTTGAACAAGTGTGTGATGACACCTAGAATTTGCCTCGTTGGTTCGGTTGACTAAGTGATGCAAGCACTTCAAATGATCTTAGGAAACAATTTTGATGAGTGAAACAATTTTATAATATACCTCTTTTTGTGGCCAACCTTGTGAGATGTGTGATCCTTGTTTGAACCCCTTTGAGCCTTATCCTTTTCTTGGAAAAAACTTGAACAACTGTGACCCCTCTTTATCCATTCACCCATAACTCTCATGAAGTGTGGTTTGTTTAAATAGCCAACTTAGGCCAAAAGACTAAGTTGGGGGTGTGGTGAAAACAGAAGGAAAATCAAGAAGTGTGAGAAATTCCCCTTTGAGAATGGTTTTGAAAAAGATGGACCCCTCCATATAAAAAAAGAGAAGAAAAGAAAAAGAAAAAAAAAAGAATGAAAGAGTTGTGAAATAAGTAATGAAAATTGCAAAAGAAATTGGGTATCCGGAAGTCCATGTGAAAGTGAATAATAGGGTGAATTATGAACATTATCAAAATGTTGAAGAAAAGGAAGAAAGTGATGTTCAGACCACATTTCATGAGGGTAGCAGCCACTGAGCCTAAATGACCATATATTTACACTCAGCCTCGTTACAAGCCTTGAAAGACCTTTGTGATCTTGAGTGAGCCGAAACGAGTGTTGATTGGAAAATAAGGGCAAACTTATGGGTGAAGTCATGCATGTGTTCATCTTTGTGAGTGTGAGAGTTGTATGTGATTCCGGAACTATAAATTGTTGAAGAATTGTGTGTGAATATGGAATCATCTTTGTAGTGAGGGCATTTGAGTACCACTGTTGAGCTTGAACTTGCATTTGAAGCAAGTATTGTGAACTTGAGCATCTTTGATAATGGTTAGTCACAACTTGAATCTTTGAGTGCACCTTGCATGAGTAAGTTGAGTCTTGTTGTGTGCATTCATGATTGAGTCTTATCTAGAACTGTTTGAGACATCCTTTTTTTAAACTGTTGAACTTGAGTTTTACTTAAGGACAAGCAAAAGTTTAAGTTGGGGGTGTTGATGAGTCATGGATTTGGACTCATTTAAGGCTTTGTTTATATAGATTTAGTGTCCTCAAATGCTTAATTTGTTCCAATAACTGATGTTAAATCCTTGATTCTTAGGTATATGGATTGAGGAACAAAGCAAGGACACTAATAGGCAAAAAGGAACAAAACAAGCTGAAGAAATAAAGAAAGGCGAGACTGAGGATCGCCAAGAGCAATCAGCGTATCACCGAGTGGCTCATCTGACCGCCTAAAGTTCCAGTGTGCCAAGCCCTGAAGGAAAGAACCAAGTCAGCGATGAAAAAGAGCAATCGGTGGATCACCGAGTAGTTCCGCAAAGCCAAGATAAATCCCAAAGTTACAGACCTTGAGGATGCTGAATGTCAAGGCTAAAAGGTGATGAAAGAGGTCAAAGGGCGGCACGCCGAATGGTTAAGCGAGCCTGACTTACTTCGCTGACTGCCCTTCGTGGCTTATTTTCGGCGACTATTAATTTGATTTTGAACACTTTAGTTAGTATCTAGGATCTTATCTTTAGTATTATTTTGTATCAGAACACTTAGAACTTTTCTCTATATAGGTTTGGATAGCTTTGAAGAATTTGAGAAGTTCAATTTGGAGATTTTGGAAGTGGATCTTAAGATTCATCAAATTGGAACATTGTAATGACGAAATGACTCTTACCCAGTTGATGGATAATCAATTTGGTAACTGTTTTTACCTTTTTATAATGTCTAGTTAAAACCCCAAATCTTGGGGTGTGATCATGTGATTATGGGATGAATTAGTTTATGGGTATTGCTATTTACTAGTTTAAATATTATTTAAAAGTTAGTTTAATCATTAGTTGTGGTTTAATTTATGAATTGTAGTTGCAAATGCAGTTATATATTTGTGTTCTTGGCTTGCGAGAGAGAGAGGTTTTAGAACCAAGATTATTGATTGATGATTTGTGGGTATTAGGTTGAGTTGGGTTTAGCTCGAAAGAGTAAATCATAAACCCAATCCTACCCATCTAGCTCGAAAGAGTGGATGTATTAAGGTGTGGGTTGTTCTTCATTGTCATGCTTGTTGTTGTTCGAAAGAAATCACCTAATTCGGGGTAGTCATTCAAGAGAAAACTATCTCCCTTATAGCCTAGCCTACTTACTGATATTTAGTTGTTTACTAGTGGTTGCAATTACCAATATGCCTATATTGCCTATAATCAATCATATCCCGAGAATTTATCTCCCTATTGTTATTTAAAATCGTTTATGACTGTTTGTAGTTGATAATCACAACAAAAAAAAACCCATCTGACATTCGTGTCACCCCTTTTACTTGATTATGTCTTTAATCGATAATTTCTATTCATATGGCTGGTTTGACCACATTCATACTTCTTGATTGAATTTAAAAAATGTACCACTCCCTGTGGGATTCGACCCCAACTCATTTAGTTAGGTTTTATACTGATTTACGATCGTTGAACACCTACAATTGGATGAGGTGTGCTTGGAACCTTAAATCACTAGGCCACATGATTTTATATTACGTCACTAGTTAGAAAGGCATGTTTACTTATATACACAACATATCTCCTGTGTTTTTATTGATATGGGACTTCTTGTCTTAAGTTGGGGTTTTACATACACCCTCTCCATGGATTCAGCATTCTCGCTGAGGTTTTCCTCTAAGAATGGGATTTGCCTAGACTCAATACTAAGGTTTGACCCACCTTATTAGGATTTGTGCCTAAACTCAGTTGATCTCTAGCCCACATCAACAAGGCTGATAGAGGAGTGGCTCTGATACCATTTGTAATGGACCAGCCCACTAGTGATATTATTTTCTTTTGGCCTAGACCTGCATGGCTTTAAAATGCATCACTAGTTAGTAACGTCTGCTTTCATATTTACCCAACTTCTCTATGTGTTTTTGCCTGTGAGACTTCTTGTTTTATGTTTGGGTGTTACACCAGACTTCAGCAAAATCATCAATCACACAAATTTCTGAAAGGACTCTCTTGATTCATTCGGAAACCCATACATATAAATCAAATATGCTACTATCACGACCCAAAGTACACCCTAGATTTGACATGGCGTATAAAACCCAGAGAGACCCTACACAAGCCACTTGACATACATATACACAATGTAATAGAAACAAGAGAATCTCATATCAAAGTAAAGCGTTTGACATTTAAGCGGAAGTCTAACATAGTCTTGACAAGCCATTCTAATACATCAAAAAACATCTGAAAACTAAAGGCACACGAAATCAATAAAAGTAACATGGTCTTCAGAACATGCGGACTCACCAAGTCTTCAAATCTACTAAGTAATCCACTAGCCATGAACGGGAGGAGGAAGATAATCGAATCCTACATTAGTGAAACAGTATAGGCAAAAGTATGCATTAGTACATGTATTGTACTAAGTTTGAGGGATATGCATAAAAGCTTAAAACATGATCATAAGAGGACATAATCGAAAACATTAAATGTATAACCAAGCTTAACATAGTAAAATCATTTAAATATGAATCATAAATCATGAACATTGTCAATGCATATTAAAATCACGAGTAAAGCTTCATAAAACCTTTTAGAACAACTTAGTTTCTTTTGTGGGATATTTACTATTAACCGACACAGACTATGTGACCTATAACATGGAATCCAGTGTCTTGCTCCCACACTGAAAAGAGATGTCATTGATTTCCAAGAAAATGACCTTAAACTTCTAACTTAGGTGGACCCACTAGCTATGTCACTTAAGACAACTAACAGGGCCATAGAGTTAGGGACAAGGAGATTGCTACTAGAGACTTAGCCTCTACTAATGGGAGAGCCTCCATCTAAATATCCTCTTAGTGCGAAGAAAAAATCCCAATGGAATATTCACAAACATAAACTGTCATCGTCCGTGGAAAAACACAATTAAGTTACTAATCCAAGATAAAAACATCATAAAGGAGCTCAAACCATGTGTGAGGAAACCTTCACCATTCAAGATTTCTTAATGTGAGAACCTTTCACAATTCCATTAATCCGTATCTTAAAGCAACCTAGATCATAATTCATTCTTTTTTCATAAATCATCCATACTTAATGAAAACATCATTCAGAGATTCATAGTTTCTTCATAAATTCATGCATTTTAGAGTTTATAGTCAAAATCATGATCAATGCATGGATTCATAGGAATTAATTGGGCAGCATGTAATTGAGTCAAAATAATCATAATATGATCAAATTGAAACAATTGAATCCATATAATAAGAACCCATGAGGAATTAGATAAAATCTAATCACTTTGATTGAAATTGAACTTGAAAAATTTAGAAAACTTGGGGCTCAATGGGTGAATGAAACCCATTGAGGAAGCCCTACATATCTTGAGGATCAAATCCCAAAATCAATGGTGAACAAGGAGACTTGTTGAACCCTAACTTCTTCTTTTTGACCTTGGGAGAGAATTGGAGGGGATGAACTTGGATGGATTAAGGAATTTGAGAGAATAAAAGAGTTGGATTAGTTTTAGGAATAGAAAGGTAGTTATATGACTTAGAAATAGGGGTAGAACGACATAGTATAGGTATTAGATATATAGGAAAAGACTCAAATACCCTTAAAAATAACTGTAAGATGGTCCTACCCTTTGGACCTACGGCCCGTACTAGTCAACTGTAGAACCAACTTCAGAAACCCAAATTTCACCTTACTCCCCACGAGACCATTCTACGGCCCATCTAAATTGTTACGGCTTGTAAACCCTATCCGTAGAACTCAACTTTCAGTCCAAAATTTAACTAAGTCTGGACGTTTTCAAGAAGACCGTCCTACGACTCATAAAATTAACTACAACTTGTTATTTCCTTCTGTAGACCTGAGGTCCTAAATCAAATCTTTGGATCATCCCTACGAGTTCACTCTACAGCTCGTGCAAATTCCTACAATTTGCCCTATCAAGTCGTGGGTCAAACTTTAGAAACTTACTTTTTTGAAAATTCACTTTGGGTTCTACAGTTTCTTTTTATAAGGATCGGAGGACTTTCTATGGTCTATAGGTCTGTCTCGTAGACCACTGCTTCAAAAAATTTCTACAACTTTTCTTTTTCGACTTGACTTACCAATTTTTGAGGTGTTACAACTACCTAATTAAACTCAATGTTACAGACTTAATGAAACCATCAAAATACAAATCTGAGATCTCTTTGACTCGAAACTCATGAAAGTCATAATAAACTAACAAAACGCCTAAAAAGACCAAACTATACTCGAAAACTATAGAAATTCAATCCATACCTTCCTTAGGCCTAAAATCATCCGTCGAATACAGTAGAACAATCAGGAATCTCATTCTAGCATCTGAACTCCAAACATTGACCAAAGTCTAAAAACACATCAACTTCCAACTAAGACCTGATATCGATAAAACAACTCTGAATTTGAAACTGACAAATCTCCTAGACCAAAGTCCATATGCCAGAATTGATGAAACTAACAAAACTCTATTCTAAGGCTCGAAACTCTAATTGTTACTAAAAACCACTTTTAAACAACTTAGACCTTTCAAAACTGAAAATTTTATAGTTCACAACTTTTTAGTCAAATTTCAAAAACAACTTTGCAAACTGATAAAAAGACTTAGGGCAACTATCGAGAGGGGTAAAATGGTAGTTTTATGAAAATTTCCAAAAATTACCTTTCGGATCATTACATGTTCCACCACTTAAAACCATGCTCATCCTCAAACATAATGTAAAGAAAAGTACCTAAATCCTTAAAAAGCAAAGGATATCTTACACGCATGTCAGACTCTATCTTATAAGTAACTTCTCCAACTGAACGGTGCTTCCACGGCACCTTCACTGAAGCAATCTCCTTAGTCCTAAGTTTTCAAACCTCCCTATCAAAAATAGCTATATGATACTCCTCAAATGACAAATTTGGACCCAACAACACTACATCGAGTGAAAGAAAATGAGACTCATCTGGCATATACTCTGAAGCATGGAGATATGGGAAACCATATGCACAACTGAAAATCTAGGTGGAAAGGCCAACTTATAGACCACCTCACAAATATGACTCAAAATCTCAAAAGGACCAATGAATTGACGGTTAAACCTGCCATTCTTCTCAAACCTCATCACACCCTTCATAGGTAACACTCTAAGCCAAACATGATCCACGTCCATAAACTACAAAACATGAACCCTTTTATCTACATAACTCTCATATCGACTCTGAGTTGTCAACATCCTATCGTGAGCTTCGTCGTGTCTCTAAGAAAATCTGTATTTAATGACTCCGCTTTAGTTATATCAAACCAATATATCAGAGGTCTACACTGCCTACCATACCACATCTCAAATGGGGCCATCTGAATATAGGAGTAATAATTGTTGGTGTAAGGAAACTATGCTAAGGGCAAGTGTTAATTCTAACGACCACCAAAGTCAATCACACATGCTCGAAGGATGTCCTCCAACACTTGAATAATCATCTCACATTAACCATCCGTCTAAGCGTGCAAATCTATATTCATGTCTAACTAAGTACCCAAACCATATTGTAAGGCTCTCTAGAAGTGAAAAGTGAATAGTGAACCCGATTTAAGACAACAAAAACAGGCACTCCATTAAGTTGGAATATCGGACTGATGTAGACTTGCGCTAGCTTCTCCACAATTTACTTTTCCTAAACTGGGATGAAATGGAAAGATTTGTCTTACCTATCAATAACGACCCAAATAAAATCATAACCACTCACGGTAGTAGGCAAGCCTACAATGATGTCCATGGGGGTACATTTCCACTTCCAAGTTGGATTGGGCATCCTCTAAGACATACCTCCTAGACATTAATGCTCACACTTGACCTGTGGGCAAGTCAAGCATCTAGACACAAACTCATAAATGTCCTATTTATCCCACACCACTAGTAATGCTGACTCAGATAATGATATACTTGACCTCCCCCGAATGAATAGAGTATCTAGAACAATGAGCTTCCTCAAGAATTAGTCTAACACACTCTCCCACCTTGGACACACAAATCATGCATCTGATCCTCAAGACTCCACCATCATCAAGCACGACCTCCTTAGCCTCACCCCTCAACATCGTGTCTCTAGTAAGGCATAAATTCTCATCATCAAACAGTCACTTATAGATCTGCTCAATCAAAGAAGACCGGGCCTCAATGAAAGTAACCATACCACTGCTCTCCTCTGAAATCTGCAACTAGACAAAACTATTAGCTAATCTCTGAACATCTCTTGCCAACGGTCTCTCGTCAATACTGAGAGTGACAAGACTTCCCATGTTAGGAGTTTTTCTACTCAAAGGATCGACCACCATATTGGCCTTCCTGAGATAATATAGGATAGTCATGGTGTAGTCCTTCAGTAGCTCTATCCATCTACACTGCCTCAAGTTCAAATATCTCTGACTGAAGATGTACTAAACACTCTATTTATCGGTGAAGACTGATATAGGGAGTACTTACATACTCATTTACTATAATTTTTCATGCATGTACCTTGATTTTTAAGAGCATTCCTTACTCTATTTGTTATCTTTTGATAATTATGCTAGAAATTGTGCACTAATACATGTTATTAAATATTGTTGGAATTGATACAAGAATCAATTAAATGGGAGCTGAAACAAGGGTGGAAAGCTTGGAAGAAATTTAGAGAAGCACGGGAAAATGAACGATCAAGAGAAATATGGGCTTTGGTGCACTGTCGGTGCGTGCACCAGGCCCCACACTACTAAAGCCCAGGTCTGGAGCATTGGTGGCGCACAACGCTAATCCCATGCCGAACTACTGAGGCCTATGTTTGGCACTATGTTGGAGCACTGCCCCATGAAAGCCCTGATGGAAAAATTCCATATTTTAGGATTCCGAATCCAATAAAGAAAATGCATTCTTTTCCCAAACCCTATAAATAGAACATTGAGCTTCTTTTCTAGGGATCTATCATACTTTTTGGCACAAGAGGCAAGGAATAGTACTCACCATTAGGGTTCTTCTTCCTTTCTTATTTTTACTTCTTCTTTTCTTACATATAAGTAGCTAAAGACCCTTTTATGGGGCTGCGGCTACGAATGATTGTTAAACATTTATTTCTTTGGCTAAATTTGATTATCATATAAATTATTCTTGTATTCTTTATTTTATATTTTGATGCTTGGCCACCAATAAAATAAATTCATTTTCTACCCTTGAACTCAAAGATGAATAAGGAGATAGAACAGGGAATACAAGGAGTACGATCTTTCTTGCATATCACTTATTTAGATTTGTGTTTAGGATTGACACCTACAAAACACCATGCTTGATTACAAAATAGGATGAAAAATATATACTCAACAATTGAGCTTGTCTTCCCCCCTCAATGATGCAATTAGATGGTCAACTATGATAGGTGGTTAGAGGTCGAGAAATCATGATCATAATATAAATTTTGTAAGTCAGTAATTTGATAATCATAGAAAATCCATGAAAGAGATGTGATACATGAACTCTTAGTATGTTGCAACCCTAGAATTGTCCTAATCACTAAAAGTCAATATTATTATTAAATTCTTGCATTCGTTTGTTTACAAATATAAATTAAACTTATTTGGCACGCTTAAATCAATAATTAGACTAGTATAATTAAATAAAGTAGTTAATTGACAAGTTCATTAGGTTCGATGATCCATCTCTTTTAGAGCCACAATATTACTTGCATGACCATGTACACTTGCGTGTGCATTTGGAAGCAACATGTTTTGGTGCCGCTGCCAAGGACTTAGAAATTATTATTTTTCTCAAGTTATACTTTTTTTAAAAATTTAATTAACCTTTATTTTTTTAGTTTTTGTACAAATAAATTTTTTTTCTTTGAATATTTTGATATTCTTATTGATATGGATGATTAGGACAGATGGTGGTTGAGTAATAAGTATCCTTGTAAGTATTGTGGACCTCACTTGGATAACAAATGTCCTACTATTTAAAGGGAGGGTTGGGAAAATCTACCCAATATTTTGAACGGAATGTATGTCATATTTGTGGTGATCAAGATGGTCATTGGAATGGTTGTCCCAACTCTTATTTCGCTCCTCTGCACCCCTATTATCATGCTTGTTTTGTTTGTGATAATCACAAGAGTAATGAAGCAGAGGATACATAACAAGAACCTTAAGAGTGGTGCGAAGTTTGTGGAAGTAGCTAGCATATGGCTGAATATTGCAGGTCAAATCCAGAATTTATGAATTATGTTGGAAATGTGCAAAGGGGTGGTGGATCCCAAACCTATCGCAACACGTATAATCCAAGTTAGGAGAATCAACCGTTGTAACACCCCGTATCCGAAAAAGGGAAAAGGATCAATTTTGGGGAAAAATTGCAGGTGCCAGCCACGAGGGCCACCCACTGCCTGTGGATGGGACCACGGACCGTAGGTGTGGTCCGTGGATGGCCCTGTCTAAGGGAGGTCTAGAGGCTCAAGACCACGTCCTGACCTACGGACCGTAGGGTTCGATGGCCTAAATTCCACTTTCTAATGACCAACGACAATCCACCAGGTCAGACCACGGTTCATCGACTCGGGTCCGTTGGTGGTCAGCTGACAATTATTTTCAAGGGTAGTTGGGTCTTTTCCTAATTAATTAGTTCCTATACTACGTTGTTTTACCCTTCACTAAGACTTTTATATAAGTATTGTCAACCCCCAAATTTGCCCATCCACTTTATTCTTCCAAAATCACAAAAGAAGATTAAATATTTCTCTCTCCAGAAACTTGAAAAAGAAGATTCAACCTAGGGTTTCAAGTCAAGGTCTCAATTCCTCCAATGAAGGCTAGAATTTGGATACAAGGTATGATAGTTTTCATCCATGGATTCCTTCCATCCATGGAGTTCCCAAACTCCTCTATTTCTAAAGGTAGAATTCCCCAATTGAGTTAGGGTTTTCTTCAATATCATGGGTTCTCTTAAATATTAATTTAAAAGATTGAATTATGATCTCTTATGCATGAATTGATGAACCCATGTAATCCTCATGTTTTTAAGTTATGAATCATATAATGTGGGATTTTGAGTATAAAGTAGGAGTTTTATGAAATTAAGCATGTATTCCAAGCGTTACATAAATTTATGATGAAATTCATATCTAACCCATGTTTTATAAATATTAATTATTGAAAGTGGATTTTGAACCTCAAGAGGTAAATTATGGACTTGTGCATTTTCTTATTAAATCTATACAAATGTTTTAAGGGTTCTTTGAGAGTAAAGTACCAATGATGATGTTGGGTTGTGAAAGGATATTCTCATAAACACACACTAGCATGATGTGAACGGTTTTCTCAGATAGAAAGGATTCTTAGGTTGAAAGACTTTCTCACCTAATTGAATAAAAGACTAAGGATCTACCTTAATGAAACTAGCTTGGATTGGTTGTCCAAAGACACCTTTCCATGGATAATAAGGTCAAGTAAGAAATGATTGTTCTGTGGGATTTATGCTTAGCATCGAGAGGATATTGACAATGAGATGGAAGCTCTCCCGTTAGTAGAGGTCGATTTCTAGAAGCAATCTCATGAGATGGAAGTTCTCCTGTTAGTGGAGGTCAGGTTTCTTGTAGCAATCTCCTTACCCCTTAACTATGTGCCCCCATAGGTTGATCAACTAGTGGATCCACTTAAGCTATAAGTTCATGGTTCTACCTTGGCAAGTAGGACAACATTTTTTCTGTGTGGGAGACACGTGGGGATCATGTTATAGCTCACATGGTCTCTATGTCAGTTAAGGATAATTCCCCATATTAATAATGAACTAAGGTTACTTCAAGAAGTATCACATATGAGTTCAAAGGTTTTAAAAATGAAGTTAGCTTGCATTGACCGTGATTTTATGACTTATGTTTTCTAACTCTTTTATATCATGTTTTAGCTTGGTCAATTAAATGTCATGAAATGAAATGTCCTTTTTAGCATGATTTAACTGGTTTATACGTGGCTATCATACTTGGTTCATTGTTTTGTACTAACACATACTCTTGCCTACATTTCCCCAAATGTAGGGTCCGCAGTCAGGGTCATCAGTTTCATGGCTAGTGGTTGAGTTCGAGATTTTTGAGCTTTGGCGAGTCCTCATGCTTCAAGGACGAAGTTTTATTATTGCATTTTCTTTCATGTATTTCTCTTTTCGACATGATGTATGGGCTACTCCCAATTTCATTCTCTTGTATTAGATGATTAGACAAGTGTTTTAGACTTCCACATTTCTTTATAAAATGTTTTGGACTTGGACTATTATTTTACTCTTCTTGTTCTATTTCTTATGTTATGAGAGTTAAGTGGCTTGTATGGAGTCCCTCGGGGTTCTATACTCCATGTTACATCTAGGGGGTACCCCTGGGTCATGACAACTGTACTTTTATAGGGATACTTTTATAGGGAGGTAATCAGTACTAGAATCAGATTCATACTCAATACCATCCTCAAAACAATGGGTAGAAATACCAACATCAAATCAAGGGAATAATCAAAATGCCCTGCATGGGAACATGAGTACAAACGAACTATTTAAGAGAATGATAGAAAGGATTGACAAGTTGGATGAAGCTCTACAAAAGTTATCTTGAGAAACCAGACGTTAGAGGAACATATTACAGAAATCAATGAAATGTTGGATAAATTTAACAATTATGAATTGCAAAGTACATGCTTAGATAATACTCAATTAGAGAAAGATATTGAATCCCAACAAGGAAAAAGTTATGAAGAAGAAGAGATAGTGAGCTAGTTTTGGCTACAAGAATAAGCTCAACTCCTGTAGTTTCAAGAGTCTATTTGTGATGGTCTTACATAAATGAAAATCCAACTGAAAAAAGAAAGAGTTGAGCTTACATAAGAAATAGATCAATTTGGCTCAGATATTCATGGCTTTGAGGCTCTCTTGAACAAAAAGGTTGAGGCGTCTGATGTTGAATCACCAATTGTCATGGATGATGACCAACTAATGGAGAAAAAGAAGTAAATCCAACCATGCAACTATACTTTATTGTTGAGTTTCAACGTTGAGAAGGAGTACAAAAGTGAGAATGTTGTAAATAATGTTGCTTTATAATTGAGGCATCTTAGATGTCATTTTAAACTTTTTTCTACATTATGCTTGAATGACAACATGAAATTTGAGTAATATTAGCTAGAGGAGGAGTGTATAGATGAGAAAAAATTCCCTTATATACCAAAGTTTTCTAGTCCACATCAACAAAATGACATTCCTCACATTAAGGCCAAGAACTACAAGATGCGACATCTATTACTTGATTCCTTTATCTTTATACCACCGCCCCTTGAGAGGAGCAGAAAAGTTGATGCAAAGTTAGAGGTACAATTCATAAGTTCAAAGTAGAAGAAAAAGTTATGAACTTAATTATGTCGAGCCACAACGTTAAATCAGGCGCTTATTGGGAGGCAACCCTATTTGTAATGTTGATTTTTATTTTTTTTAGTGTCATTTTTGTTTTGTTTTTATAGGTTTTGGAGAAGTCTAGGTATCCAAAATTTGGAACTAAGGAGCATAGCTAAGAATGAGTGTGGGTTGCAGATGACCCTTGATAAAAACTAAGAGGACATGCTATTTAGCTAGGCCGAAGGGAGTTCTTCCTTTCACTATAAGCTTATGTATTGAATTGTTGTATTGGGGACAACGTCATCTTTTAAGTTTGGGTGAGGTATGAGTTTTTACTATTTCATTGAGTCTTTTCTTTTTGTTTTTTTAGGATGGGTTCCTCGGCTTTTCTTTTTGGTTCTTTTCCTAAGGATACTCCATTTGAACCGAGTAGATATTTTTATTTTGTTTAGGAGAGTCATAGAAGTAGTGGCTTGTCCCAATTATGGATGGATGACGATCGTCTTAAAGGAAAATTAGTCATAGGTCGTATGATGGTTGACAAGTCGTAGATGGCATCCATACAAAGGTTTCAATCTTAGTGAAATTGTGGACTAAAATATTGAGTTCTATGGATAGGGTCTATGGACCTTAAGAATTTAGACGGACCATAGAAAGTTCTCGTGGGAAGTAAGGTGAAACTTAGGTTTCTGAGAGTTAGTTCCACAGGTTACCAATACGGACCATAGAAAGTTCTACAGACCGTAGGTCTAAAAGGTAGGAACCATCCGATAGTTTTTAAGGGTATTTGGGTTTTTTTCTATGCATCTAATACCTATACTACGTCATTTTACCCCTATTACTATTTCTTATTCCTAAAACTAACCCCAAATCTTTCATTCTCTTCAATTCCCTAAATCCATCCAAGTTCATCTCATTTTATTGTCTCTCAAGGTTAAGAAGAAGAAGCTAGGGTTCCAAATCAAGTATCCTTTGTCATCATTGATTATGGGGTTTTATCCTCAAGGTATGTAGGGTTCCATAAATGGGTTTCATTCACCCATTGAGCCCCAAGGTTTTCTTCAATTTTCCAATTCAATTATAATCAAATGGATTAGGTACTCATTCAATTCTTCATGAGTGCTATTTTTGTTGATTCAACTATTTGAAATTTATCTTATGATTTTTTTAACTTAGCTACATGTTTTCCAATTGAAATCACATGAACCCATGCACTGATTATGATTTTGACTATGAATTGTAAAAGACATTAATTTAAGAAGAAATTATGTATCTATGGATGATGTTTTCATGAAGTATGCATGATTTATGGAAAAAGGAATGAATTATGATATAGGTTTCCTTAAGATAATCATCAAGAGAATCGTGAAAGGTTCTCTCACATATGCATAAATTATGTAAGGTTTTCTCACATACTCAAGAAATTATGAATGGTGAAAGGTTTTCTCGCACATGGTTTAATGAGATAGTCTATGATGTTTTTAGCTTGGATAAGTAACTTAGCATCAAGAGAATATTGAGATGGAGGCTCTCTTGTTAGTAGAAGTCGAGGCTCTAATATCAATCTCGTTTTCCCAAACTACATTCCCTCGTAGGTTGTCTTAGGTTACATAGTTAGTGGATCCACCTAAGCTAAAAGTTTAAGGTCTTTTTCTTGGCAAGTAATGACATCACGTTTCAGTGTGGGACTAAGACACCAAATTCCATGTTATAGCTCACATGGTCTATGTCGGTTAATAGTAAATATCCCACAAAAAGAACTAAGTTGTTCTTAAAGGTTTTATGAATCTTTAGTCATGATTTTAAGATGCATTTACCTTGTTCATGATTTATGATGTCTCCTTAAAGGTTTTACTATATTTACCTTGGTCATGCATTTCACATTTTTTATTATGTCCTCTTATGATCATGTTTTCATGTTTTATGCATATCCCTCATACTTAGTACATTCCATGTGCTAATTCATACTTATTCCTACATTGTTTCACTAATGTAGGATCTGGCGATCTTTCTCTTTCCATTCGTGGCTAGTGGATTGTGTAGAAGATATGAAAACTTAGTGCGTCCTCATGTTTTGAAGACCATGTCACTTTTATTGTTGTCATATGTCTTTAGTTTTCAGATGTTGTACATGGTGTATGGATTACATTCCGACCCCCCCTTTTTGATGTATTAGAATGACTTTTCAAGACTATGATAGGCTTTTGCTTAAATGTCAAACGCTTCACTTTGATATGAGATTCTCTTGTTTCTATTATATTGTGTATTTGTATGTCAAGTGGCTTGTGTAGGGCTTCTCGTGGTCTTATATGTCATGTCACATCTAGGGTGTACTTTGTGTCGTAGCAAACTTGGTATTCAGAGCACAAGGTTTTAGAAAAGGTCCTAGGATGTCTGACAAGTCGCGTTAAGTAGAGTCTTGTTCATGAATTTGAAACACACCACATTAATGAATAGGAGGCTACAAAAAATTTCTGAAACTCCATTTCTTTCATCACTCTAAAGTCATGAAATAGAGTATATCTCTATAAATATTCTTCTCCTAAATCATGTTCGGTCTATTTTAGGATATGGCCCCTAGAAAAGCTTACATGAGAAGGAATGTGGGTGAGAATAGTGGAGCCTGAGGTTCCTTCAGTTCCGATTGACCCTTTGGCCAAGCAAGTGACTCATGCCAAACTCTGAGCCGTTTTTTAAATGTTGGCTCAAGCTATGATGACCCAAGCTAAAAGAGAGGCCATTGCTCCTGTGAACCAAAATATAGGTATGACAGTGACAAGAATAAGGGACTTCACTAAGATGAATCCTCCAAAATTCCATGGTTCTAAGGTTGATGAGGATCCTCAAGAGTTTATTAATGAAGTGTACAAAATAGTGAGAATTATGGAATTTTCTACGGTTGAAAAGGCAGAGTTGGTAACTTATCAACTCAAGGGTGTTGCTCAAGTTTGGTTTGAACAATGGAAGAGTGAAAGGGCCTTTGATGCGGGTCCTCTTGAGTGGGACAAATTCAAAGAAGCTTTTCTTGATCGTTTCTTTCCTCTGGAGATAAGAGAAGCGGAAGTGATCGATTAAGTTCATTAATCTTCGTCAAGGCAATATGGGTATGAATGAGTATGCTTTGAAGTTCACTCAATTGCTAAGTATGCTTCCACTATGGTTGCTAACTCTAGGGCATGGATAATCAGGTTTGTGTCGAGTGTGTCCGATTTGGCTATCAAAGAGTGTCATACAGCCATGTTGATTAAGAAGATATCTATCTCTCGTTTGATGATACATGCCTACCAAATTGAGGAGGAAAAGTCAAGAAAGTCTAAGAGGACAAGGGCATATGATGGTGAATTTTCACATTCTAGGTCTGGTGGACATGGCGTCCTCAATTATGGAAAAAGTTTTCTGGTCAAGGTTCTTCTAAGTCTGGCTCCTAAGTTTAACAATGATAGGGTGTCTAACCCTAAGCCCTAAGGATGTGGGGGGTAATGGACCTTTTATTCTCGCTTGCTCAAGGTGTGGTACAAAGTATGATGGAAAGTGTTTAGCCGACACGGATGGTTGCTTTAAGTATGGGAAGAATGGTCACAACATTAGAGATTTCTTGTTGCATGCTACTAAAGGAAGAGATGGTAGTCAAGTTCAATCGAGTTGTTCCAGATTGGGTGCTCCAAAGTAAAATAAATTTTATGATCTTTAGACTCGACTGGATCACGAGGTTTCCCTAGATGTGGTGACCAGTATGCTGAAAGTTCTGCACCTTGATTTTTATGTCTTACTTGATCTGGGTGCTACGTTATCCTTTGTTACTCTTTCTTGGCCATCAGATTTGATTATGGTCATGAGTCCTTTCAAATCACTTTCATGTCTCTACTCCCATTGGTGATTCTATTCTGGCTAAGAGAAGTTAAAGAAATTGTCCTATTTATGTTTCTCATTGAGTCACTCATGTTGATCTAGTAGAGATTGATATGTTAGATTTTGATGTTATCCTTGGGATGGATTGGCACCATGAATGTTAGACTTCCATAGATTGTAGGATTCGATTGGTCACTTTCAAGATTCTGAAACCCCTACTCTTGAGTCAGTTCCTATTGTAAATGAGTTTTTGGATATTTCTCGATGATCTTCTTGGTATTCCTCCCAAAAGGGAAAAAATCTTTGGTATTGACCTTCTCGTAAATACGCAGGCTATCTCTATTCCTCCTTATCGTATGGCCCTGATAAAACTTAAGAAGTTAAAGGATAAATTGTAGGATTTGTTGGATAAGAGTTTTATTAGACCAAGTATCTCTCGATGAGTGCCCCAGTGTTATTTGTTTGAAAGAATGATGGTTCTCTCTAAATTGGCATTGACTATCGATAATTGAATAAGGCTACCATTAAGAATAGGTATCATATACTAAGGATAGATGATTTGTTTGATCAACTCCAAGGATTGAATTACTTCTCTAAGATGGACCTTCGGCCTGGTTATCACCGATTGAGGATGAAGAAGAGTCTCGATATGGTCATTCTGAGTTTTTGGTGATGTCTTTTAGTTTGACTAATGCCCCAATGGATTTTATGGATTTTCTTATTAGGGATTTCAAGCAATATCTTCATATTCTTGTGATTGTGTTTATTGATGATATTTTGATTTTCTTAAGAATTGAGGATGAGCATGTTAAGAATTTGAGGATTTTGTTGCGAATTCTCAAGGATCGGGAATTGTATGCTCAACTTAACATGTGTGAGTTTTGGCTGAGGTTTGTTTCTTTCCTTGTGCCATATTGTCTCCAGTGAAGGCATCCAAGTCGATCCTAAGAAAATTGAGGCAATTAAGAATTGGCCTAGTGATGAGTTTGGGATTTCGACTCATTTAGAGCTTAATATTCATAGTTTTAGTGTCTTCATTACTTATCTTATGCTCTAAATTTATTTTTGAGTGCTAATTTGCAGCTATGAAAGTAAAAGAGCAAGGCAAGGACATTATCAGACAAAAAGGAGCAGAAAAGCTGAAAAAAAGTTGAAGACAAGAAAAGCTGACGATCGCCAAGACCACTTGGCGACTCGCTGAGTAGTACTTCAGCTCGCCAAAAGTTACAGCGTGCCAGCCCTGGAGAAAAACCTACTCGGCGATGAAAATGGTATTTCGGCGAACCGCCAAATGGATCAACGATAAGGATTCTGATCGCCGAAAGTTACAAAAGTTGAATGGTGAAGAGGCAAGTTAGGAAGGCGATGAAGAGAGACACTTGGCGCATCTCTGACCTAATCGACGATGCTCAACTAATTCCGCTGATCAGTCCAAAAGCTAAAAATCTGGAAGAGTATAAATGTGAATTTTTAAATGATGTAAAGGAGTTCCAAAATTTTGAGTGAATATTCTGAGTGTTTGAGAGTTCTTACTTAGAATTTTTTATCCCAAACACTGTTTTAGAGTTTTTGAGTAGAATTTTAAGTTGGGTTTTGATTTTAAGTTAATTTCAAGCATTGTGAAGACTCAAATTTTCTTACCCAGCTGATGGAGAACATAGTTGGTAATATTTTCCTACTTTTTATAATGTGTGGCTAAAACCCCCATTCTTGGGGGTGTGATTATGTGATTAATTGTCTCAATTAGCTTATGGGTGTTAGTAATTCTCACCTTAAATATGTCGCATCAATACATCCTTCACCAAGGTAAATAAAAATGGGCTAAGGGTTGAACCTTGGTGCAACCCTATCAACATAAGAAAATGCTCTGAGTCTCCTCCCACTGTCCGTACTTGGGTCTTCGCTCCATCATACATGCCCTTAATCAACCTAATGTACTCCATATGCACACCTTTAGCCTCCAAGATCCTCCATATGACTCCCCTAGAAACTTTATCGTAAGCCTTTTCGAAGTCGATGAACATCATGTGTAAGTTTTTTTTTCCACTTCCAATACTGCTCCACCAATCCTCTTACAAGTTAAATGGCTTCTGTAGTCAAGCATTCTTGCATAACTTTGACCTGGTCCTCACTCTCATCCCTGCCACCTTCTTCCAGGCCTTCATAGTGTGGCTTAACAACTTGATACCCCTATATTTGTTGCAATTCTGAATTCCACCCTTCTTCTTGTACAACAAAATCATAGTACTCTATCATGATGCTTCAAGCATTTTCACCATCTTGAAAACAACATTAAACAACTTGGCCAACCATAAGAAATTTTACCAATGACAATGTATTCTAAATTTTCTTTCGTTTTCATTCGCAATACTTCAGATTTAGTCCACTTCACAGTTGGGACTCCATCAACGAAATTTATTAGCTATATTGGAATTGAATCTATGTTGACATTTTTGCTTAAGAGGTCTCATTGAGGGACGAGGGTTGCACCAAGGATGCATAATTGTTCACTGAATTAGGTAAAACTATAAGAATAACATGTTCCGAAGAATTGAGGGGGTGGGAGTGGATTGTGGAATCAATGTGAATTGCCTGATCAATCACCATCAATGACTGATCGTTAGCTGCCACCATGACGTATGATTAAGCAAATATGAGATTTAGCATGAAAAGAGTAAAGATATATATCGTTTGATTAGAGTTTGATTTACTTCCTTTTAAATTAAAACACTTATTTCTTTGGGAAGTTTTTTTTTTTTTTTTTGGGTGAGAATTTGTTGAGAGTTGCCATCACTTCAACAAATCTAAAAAAGGTAAGTAACAAAAAGTCTCATGCTAGCTGACCCACAAAATCAATGTCAAATGATGTACAAACATTAACACCATTGGAAGAATAGAAGCTCACTTTTCTTTAACCAATTAGCCCCTCACAAGAAAAAATATATATATAAGAAGAAAAAGGAACTCTAACCCAACCTTGTCAACTGCAAAAACCGTTATATTTGATTTCAACTTTTAAAGAGATGTAAAAGAAAACAAATGGATTTTTTTAAATAGAAACACTATTTTCAATAATCAATAATAGTAATAAAAATAAAGCAAAGTACACTGTAATTGTTTTTTTCACTGGGAAAAACTAAATAAAACTTAACCAAAATCAAAACTGAAAATTCATAAAAGCATCTATAATATTATTTTAATATTTACTTAGGTAGAAAGTATGTATTATTTATTTATTTATGATAAAATTTCTCACATAATTTATCTTTTTTTTGTTTTATTTATTTTGAAGAAAGGCATAAAGATTTAAATTGCTAACTCTAACCCCCTTTTGTTCCCCTTCTTTCTCTCTCTACTACTGTATTCTTCACACATCCTTCTCTCACCCTCTTCTCTTCTCTTCTCTTTCCTACAAACCAAAGACTACACAGAGCTTCTTCAACCCAAAATATTAGAGCTCCCTCCTCCATATCTAAAACCCACTTTGTTTTCTTTTTCTTCTGTATCAAAATTCTCTCTTTTTCAATTTTGAGAAACTATAAACAACTCATTCTCCTTCGATCTCCATTTTTCTTTTTTGCTGAAATTCTACTCTACAAATAAACCGCGGTGGGTTCAACAGGGACAGGAGCACTGTATTGTAGGTGAGAATTTAGTTTCCAATTTGGGGGAATGTAGGGTAGAAATAGAGGGTATTTTGCTCTTGTTGAGGTTGTACTCAAAATTGGGACTCTTTTTATTTTCTTTTGCATGTAGGTTTATGAGATCTCAAATTGGGCTATTACTTGCAATACTATCGGTTTATTTTTCTACTTTAATGGGGTGTGAAGTGTAAATAACTTGAATTTCTTTTTGTTTCAATGCTACAGTAGAATTCGTATGGGTTGTGGTTGTTCAATGTTTTTGAAGAAACTTGTGGCCAAGTTTCTAGCTTCTGGTGATTGCCCATCTGGTTAATTTTCTCAGAGAATATAAAAGGTTCAATCTTTTTGCTGTTGGTTTTGTTTTTTGTTTTATTTCAAAGTTATTGGATGAATTTTTGTACTTTGTCTCTGTTTCTTATATATGTACATGTGGTGCTAAGATCAATATTATTGGAACAAAATATAGAATAGAACATCTTGAATTAGTTTATTTTGGTTACAGTATATATTAGGGTTTCATGAAGATAAGTTGGAAGAGGGAAGGAGTGCCTAATGCTATTCTGTTACTGGATGTCAACTTCTTATGATTTAGTCTATTAATGTTGTTTTTCATTGTCTTTTTGATTTTCTGTTAAAGGGGAATGGTGTTATTATGAGTATCATCTTTGGGAAGTGGAAACATATTAAAACCTTGTTGCTGTAAATAAATTTAGTATTGTGATGGTCCTGAAAAGTGAATGGATATATAGGAATCATATAGTCGAGTATAACCAGTTTCGGATTGAGGCATAGTTTGATTCATTGGGGAAAATAAATTTAACAGTAAAACACAAACTAAGAAGATAAGACATGGTTTACTTTCCTTCCAAAACACCTTTCTTCTAAGAACTAGAAGAACAGGTTGAACAGAGGTCGATGCTTGTAGTCCATATTTGTTTCTTTAGGTTCAAAAAGTGGAGATTGCACTTCCTTGGTTGACCATGAATCTTGGTCTTGTCGAATCATGGGAGTGCTTTAACTGTTAAGATTTCTCCTGAAATATTTAAGTCAAGTGTAGGTTTGTCAAATGTTTAATTCATGACGCACTACCTCCCATTTACTGACTCCATAATGTGCTAGTATAGGTAGAATGAATGTAAAGCCTATCTTTGTGATTGATAGATTAAAATAGTTTGTTTAGGAAATTCTTAGTACAATTGTAATGTCCACTCAACAATTGAATAAAAAAAATAATAGAGATACTTCAAGAATTTATTAATGCCTTATTCATACTTATCCAGTCAGTTTCGAAGGTTCTATAGTTGTTTTCCACCTTTCCTTTCCTTTTCGTTTCTTCAACCCAAATGAAGCCTCTGAAGCTGACCTCTTCTGCTTTAGCTTATAAATATGATTTTTGTTCTCTTCTAAGCTATGTTACACAAATTCGTTTGTTGTACGTACCGGGTAAGGGTGTATGCAAGGATTGGGTATAGCTATATCAAATTCTTTGCTAATTATTAGTGGCCTTTGAAGCTTTGTTGCCCGCATCCTCCAAAAGTACCACCGCATTCACGGTTACTTTCTTAAAAAAAGAAAAAAGATATGCCGCCGCATTCGTGTTGGATCCTCAAAAAATGTTTTTACATTTGGAGAATCTGACACTTGACCGACAACATATTTTGAGTATCTAAGAAACAAAGTTTTGAAGGATCAGAACAAAGTATCCACATGCTTACAACAACAACATACCCAGTGAAATCCCACTAGGTGGGGTCTAGGGAGGGTAGAGTGTACGCAGACCTTACCACTACCACGTGGAGGTAGAGAGGCTGTTTCCGGGAGACCCTCAGCTCAAGAACATCAAATCTAAGTGACAGGAGAGCTATATATAAAACATAACAACCAATCCAAAAGATAGTGTATAATCAACAAAATATACAATAACATCAAGAAAGTAATGTGAGGAGTGAAACGCAGTAAACAACAATACGGCTAGGGCTACTCCAAATGCTAACAACCCATACCCTCGCGAGGGACGGCAACACGCTAACCCTACTAACCTTCCACCTTAATACGCGACCTCCACTCCTTCCTATCTAGAGTCATGTCCTCGGTAATGTGAAGCCTAGCCAAGTCTTGTCTAATCACCTCTTCCCAATACTTCTTGGGCCTACCTCTACCCCTCCGCGTACCCTCTACCACTATTTCCTCGCACCTCCTCACTGGGGCATCTGCGCTCCGTCTCTTCACATGTCCAAACCATCTCAGTCTCGCTTCCCTCAGCTTGTCCACCACAGAGGCCACTCCCACCTTCTCCCGGATAACCTCATTCCTAATCTTGTCGCTCCTAGTGTGCCCACACATCCATCTCAACATCCTCATCTCCGCAACATGCATTTT
>NW_006239124.1:124729-129812 GCF_000226075.1 Solanum tuberosum
GGTAAAGTGTACGCAGACCTTACCACTACCTCGTGGAGGTAGAGAGGCTGTTTCCGGAAGACCCTCAGCTCAGGTACATCA
This sequence comes from Solanum tuberosum, assembly GCF_000226075.1. Lineage (NCBI taxonomy): Eukaryota > Viridiplantae > Streptophyta > Magnoliopsida > Solanales > Solanaceae > Solanum > Solanum tuberosum. The sequence continues at coordinate 124,811 of NW_006239124.1, forward strand.
AATCCAAGTAAAAGGCGAGAAAGACAGTGTATATACATACCATCCAATACGAAAGATAATATACAATCAACAAAGGAAGACAATGACATCAATACACAATGAGAGAAATGAAACACAATAAACAACAAAAGGCTATCGATCTCACAGAAAAGAACTGCAAGTGCAAGACTAGGACTACTACACACGCTACAACCCCTACCCTTGCAAGAAGAGACAACACGCTAGCCCTACTAACCTTCAACCTTAATACGAGACCTCCACTCCTTCCTATCTAGAGTCATGTCTTCGGTAATGTGAAGCTGAGCCAAGTCCTGTCTAATCACCTCTCCCCAATACTTCTTAGGCCTACCTCTACCCCTCCGCGTACCCTCTACAACCAGCCCCTCACACCTCCTCACTGGGGCGTCTGCGCCCCGTCTCTTCACATGACCAAACCATCTCAGTCTCGTTTCCCTCAACTTGTCCACCACAGAGGCCACTCCCACCTTCTCCCGGATAACTTCATTCTTAATCCTATCACTCCTAGTATGTCCACACATCCATCTCAACATCCTCATCTCCGCAACATGCATTTTATGAACATGTGCGTTCTTGACTGGCCAACACTCCGCTCCATACAACAAGGCCGGTCTAACTACCACTCTGTAGAACTTACCTTTAAGTCTAGGTGGAATTTTCTTATCACACAAGACTCCAGAGGCAAGCCTCCATTTCATCCACGCAACCCCAATGCGATGTGTGACATCATCATCGATGTCACCACTTCCTTGTATTACAGACCCAAGATACTTAAAACTTTCTTTCTTGGGGATGCTCTGTGTGGCAAGTCTCACTTCTACATCTGCCTCATCCAACGCATCACTGAATTTGCACCCCAAATATTCTGTTTTGGTCCTACTCAACCTGAACCCTTTGGACTCCAGCGTTTGTCTCCACACCTCCAACCGCGCATTAACTCTGTCCCGCGTCTCATCAATCAGTACTATGTCATCCGCAAATAACATACACCATGGGACCTCCTCTTGAATAGACCGCGTCAACTCATCCATCACCAAAGCAAATAGAAAAGGGCTAAGGACTGATCCTTGGTGCAACCCCATCTCAACTGGGAAATGTTCTGAGTCTCATCCAACTGTTCTAACCCGAGTCTTGGCTCTGCCGTACATGTCCTTTATCGCCCTAATATAAATCATCGGGACTCCTTTAGACTCCAAGCACCTCCAGAGGACATTCCTCGGTACTTTGTCATAGGCCTTTTCAAGGTCAATGAACACCATATGTAGGTCTCTCTTCCTTTCTCTATATTTTTCTACCAGTCTACGCATAAGATGGATGGCTTCGGTAGTCGAACGTCCCGGCATGAATCCAAACTGGTTCTCCACATGCTTATCGCACCCATTCAACAAGTATATGTCAAGGCTAGTGAAAGATTTGTACAAAAGTGGTTCTAACTTCTAAGAACCTTCCCCCCTTGCAGAGATTGACCAATTATCTCTCACTCTTTATTAGTTTTTTCAACCCAAATGAGGCCTGAGAACTTATCTCTTGCGCTTTCATTTATGAGTATGACCTTTTATCATAAAACTGAATATGACCATTTATCAATAAAATGAATATGATCCTTAGTCCATCCAACAATGCACCTTTCTTCCTAATTGTGCAAAAATAAAATGGGGAAGAGTGAATAGAAACTAGGGTTCATTACAATAGGTAATACAGAACCAGTTTGGGTCTATGCCATGTGGATTGATATACATGGAAAGTTAAGCTTTCGTAAGAACTAAGAACAATGTAGGTGAAGTGAAATTAGATAGGATGATGCATAATTGTGCTTAATAGACAATTTAAAATCCAAGACTCAATCATTTAGAAGAATGATATAATAGGTGAAGATGAATGCGAAAAATTTATTATGATTAGCTTAAATGAAGATGTACTATGCAAAATATGTCTGACAAATTGAAAGGTAAGTACTATTAAATGGTTGGGAAATTCGATATTATCATATGAGTGAATATTGGGCCTCTTAAGTTGGCCAATCCAATATATTCATAAAGGTAAATGTTGTAAAGATATTGATTTTAAGATGGATGTTTGGTCCTACGTGATTGGACAAGATCAGAAACGATGACATATGACAGAGGGTGCTATTAGCACTTATGGAAGATAAAATGAGAAAAAATAGTCTGAGATAGGTTGTCCATGTTCTATGGAAACATACAAACACCGTCTCCAAACACCAGTCCTTAGGTACGACAACATGGTGGTTAAATGTAATAAACAAGGTGTCGGGTATCACAAAGCCTACAATTCCTCAAAAATCAACATGAGTCTGGATAGGACTTGAAAATAATGGAAGTAGAAGATCCATAGAGTCGTTACCAACGAATAGGGGCTAAGAATTTGAATTAGATATTGTTGTTCACTTACATTAGTGCAGTTTCAGTCAGAATCATTTAGTCTAGTTAGAGGCTCGTTTCCGTGTAGGGATAAGTGGGTGATTTGGAGAACACAAATCTGCCTTAAAACACTACTATTCAGTATTAGAATGAAATGGACCTGAATACATCAATGGACCCTATCAATTATCAAAAGTAGAAACATCAATTGATATAGATGATTCTTACAGTTGACACTGATTGTAGTTTGAGGTTGAGGATAGTTGATTGATTGATTGCTATGGATCATGGCCAAATAGCCAATCAAGCCAGAAGTTAAGAGCAACCATTGGGGCCTGAAAAAAAGTCTCTTTCATTTGACAGTAAGTGGATCAAGCTTGTCATTTTAACTATATTTAAGGTTTCCACTTGACTTCAACGTATCTAGAATTCGACCACAAAAACTTGTCTCTGGACCTAGGTTTGCACTACAAACACTGAAACCTCTTAAAATTTCTCAGGCTGCCTAGAACATGATTAAAAAATTACCATGGAACAAAAGTACATCATGGCTGATGTTAAATTTGTCCAAGGCTCTCCTTTAGTTCTTACTCATATACTTATTCCTAGATATGATGTTCATGTTTTCCTGGGAATCCCAGGTTCTTCAGACTTGGTCCTTGTGGATAATAAACCAAATTATATTTATCTTTCCCACATTAGTTTTCCAACTTGAGTGTCCATAGAGAAAGGGTTCTATAGTTTTAGATTTATCAAAAAAAAACAAATTGTTCCAGAATTTCAGTCAAAATTCACTTTCCTTTCCCTTAGCTCTAGTGTGGTTCTTTTAGATTATGTGTAGACTCGAATACACTCTTGCTATGGGTAAAGAGACGACATGGTCTAGATATGATGAACTGTGGAACTGCGTTACAGATTATTGCCGTTAAAAGAAGAGGTTTCTCCATTTCTAAACTTGTCCCGGGGATGGCAATTCACCCTGCTGAGTGTTAATTAACAATGGGATCAACTTCTGTTCCTTTCCTCATTTATTCTGTAATAGAGGCTCCTCTCAAGCATGTGCAAGAAAATTGTAATTTCAATTGTACATGGCATCTCTGTGGCAAGTTAAAAGTGATGTGATAATTCAGCGTTTCTTTCTTTTATTTGTTTTATTCTTCATTTTCCTGACATCATATTTTGGAAAGGATTTTGATGAATGTATCATATATATATTAGGTTATAGTGGACATATGTCTTTTCGGAAGTATATTCTCCCTTGTGATGCACCATCTGGAAGTATGAAATCATTGAACATATCTGGAAAGGCTAATCAAAATTCTCAGCCATCTGATCCACAAAGGTCAACAGAGGCTGATGTGGACATCGACATGGGTGAGGTCTATTTTTTGATTATGCATTTCCTATCAGCTGGGCAATGTCACAGAACTTATGGGCAATTCTGGAATGAGCTTCTGGAGCATCAACTTTTACCCCGTAGATACCATGCTTGGTATTCAAGGAGTGGAGCACCAAGTGGTGATGAAAATGATGATGGGAGGTCTTTCCCATTAAGTTACAATAGATTGGTGGAAAGGTAACCTTTGCTCCCCAATTCATCAAATGCCAAGGATATATGACTTATCAATTCCTCTTTAACCAATCTCTTGTCATGTATTTCTTCTTTTATATCTCCATGTTAGTAACATGTTTTCTGAATGGCATTGAAGTACAGTTTATGAATTGCTTTCAGATTGAAAGATGTTACTCTCTGTGATAGGCCTTTATCTGTTGATATTTGATAAGCATCAAACTTGTGAAAACTGAGGTCATTCAGTTGTTTTGATTCAAGAATGAAGCCATTTGTACAAATTACAGATAAAAGAAAATCATCTGGTTTATTGTAAATGTTGTTTTTGTTTGACTGTTAATCTCTTATTGATCCCTTTCTTCCCTCCAGCCTTTTATAAACAGTACTTTTGGTACTTCCCTCATCCTCTTTTGAGAAAATCGAAGCTGTTAGGTTCATACTCTCCCTCTTTCCTGAGTTATGTTTGCTGCTTACTGTGTTCATAGTTATATAGTGTGTGATGTATCTAGGTACTCTCACGTGGGAAAGGATCACTTGGTGAAGCTCTTAAAACAATTATTGTTGAGTGTGAAAGCCCCCCCTCTGGGTATGGTTGGTGGCAATACAATTAATGCAGCAGCTGTTCCAACTCTGCTAGGAACTGGTTCCTTTTCACTTCTCAGCAGTACGTCCTCTAGTTTCACTACTCTTCACTTGGTTATCAAGAAATTTCATGAGTTCTTCATGCTCTGTGAATTTCGATGTCTTAAATATTAAGATTCCATCTGTGTCATTTCATGTGAAGCAGATTGAATGAGCACAAAGCTTAAATATTTATTTGATTTGTATTAGATTAGTCACAGTGATTTAAATACGTTGAAGGAAACAATAATGATTTAAAGTTAGTTCATGGAGAATGTGTCACATTATAGTTTAAACATGTTTTTCTGGGTTTTGCAGAAGTCCTATAGAGTAATATTATTAGTAGAATCCTGCCTAGTAAACATTCGGTGCCAAAACTGGCGAATGGAGGGGGGGGGGGGGGGGGTGTTTT
>NW_006239124.1:130619-150910 GCF_000226075.1 Solanum tuberosum
GGGGGGGGGGGGGGGGGGGGGGGGGGGGGGGGGTAGTTTCATGTCCTTGACAAGAACCATTATGCACCACTTGATGAATCCCCGAGTGGTAGAGGGTTTTACTTTCTTCTTTCTGTTAGCTCTCAATTACCCTTAAACTCTCTTCCTCTCAGGTGATCAAGATCAGAGGAATGATGAAGTTAAGCCTCCAGGTCACTTACGTTGGCCGCACATGCTAGCAGATCAGCTGCGTGGACTAAGTTTGAGAGAAATTGGTGGTGGATTTTCTAAACACCATCGTGCACCATCTATCCGTGCGGCGTGTTATGCGATTGCAAAACCATCCACTATGGTGCAGAAGATGCAAAATATTAAAAAAGTTCGAGGACATAGGAACGCAGTTTATTGTGGTAACTTCTTTGGTTTGCATGTCTTATTTTTATATCATCGCCTCTGTGGACTCAATGATAACTATCTTTCTGAGTGGCTGAGTGCCCTAAGACTTGAGTTATATAACTTCATGTGTAACTTCTTACTTTGTCTGAATGTTTACCCTTAAGCAAAAGTAAGTAGTGGTCCCATTTTGACGGTACTGTTCGCAAACTGTGCTACATGGTGTGTGTGTAATTTTTGACATTGGGTAATCATAAAGTAGCTTTATTTTGATGATCATCATTCTTCTTTTGCTGTTATGTAGAGTTGTGAATTTTTTCAATTTTCATCTGGTCAAGATGGGTTTATGTTCACTTCTTATTTTGGGCTTGACCCATTGAGTAATTTAGTTAATTAAGCTTTGTTTTAATTAGGTGTTCTGTCAATTTATTCATTGATTCAATTGAATAATTAAGTGGAATATTGACTACAGCAATATTTGATCGGTCTGGGAGATATGTTATAACTGGCTCAGATGACCGACTTGTAAAGATTTGGTCAATGGAAACTGCATATTGCTTGGCCAGCTGTCGTGGACATGAAGTAAGTTGTTTCTATAGCTATCTTGATTCATCTCCTAATCTTCTATCTTTTGAGTTCACTGTTATTGTTTTTCTTTCAGGGTGATATCACTGACCTAGCTGTCAATTCCAACAACACTTTAGTAGCTTCTGCTTCAAATGATTGCATCGTCAGAGTTGTAAGATACTTTTTCAAAGTTACATGATTTCCTATCATATGTTTTTCTGAGTGGTCATCTTAGTGTTCTTTTTTAATTCTAACAGTGGCGTTTGCCTGATGGGCTGCCGATTTCTGTGTTGCGTGGTCATACTGGAGCTGTTACGGCAATAGCATTTAGTCCAAGACCCAGTTCTATTTATCAGCTCTTATCGTAAGATCATTTGATTGTCTATGCTACTTTGGTGGAGTTCTGTGTGCAATATCTTTGTATCTCTGATTCATTTTCTTAATTGTGTATCTGCACAAAGTTTTATTCAAATGTTACCCTGAAGAGGAGATCTCATCCTGTAGGTAGTTCTTTACATGAGATTGAAGTGATATTAAGGAAGCACCCCTAGTGTCTCCTTCTAATTAAAGAAAATAACTCCAACTTTTGCAAAGCTTTTGTAATATTTTTCAGCCATCTAATAGAGGGATTGTCTAGAGGAAGCTGTGTCTTTCAAAGTATTAGTCACGCTATTTGTTCAAACAAAATGGTAACTGACCTGAATAGAGGATTCATATGACCCTAATTGATTTGAGAATGAGGCTTAGTTGATTATTGCAAAAAGTAACTGTTCACCTGTCAATACCCAGACATATGCTGTTTTAAGTTGACTTGAGCTTGCTAATGGTTGTCTTGTCCATAAGAGATCGTGCAAGGTTTCACTGCCCGATTTGGTTTGTGTTTTTTAAATTATTTCTCTGAAAGCTATCATATTCTTGGTAGTTTTACTTCAAATGGTTAATCTCTTTCTTTCCCTTCCCATTCCATAAATCTTGTTCTTTGTCACGTTATCTGTTTCAACCCACTCTATCTGCACTATGGCTAAGAACACAAGTAGTCTTCTGTGTAGAGACAGAGTCTTACATTGTGAAGATACCTTACGAGCTCAACATAAATGAGTCTTATCCAATGAAATAACTTGATTTTCTATCATGCTTTAATTGCTCATGGAACATTTTATCATAAGGTAAAATAATTTTATTAATGATGGTATGCTTTTATTGCTCATGGAAGAAACTCTTGTATACAAGTGGTATACCAAAGAGAACCTGCAAAAAAGGAGATGTTTTTTTCTATCTCTATGTATGCTGTATAATGTCACTCCTTGACCACTATATGTGCTATGCTGCTACCATTACCGCAGGTCATCTGATGATGGAACATGCCGGATTTGGGATGCTAGATATTCCCAGTTTAATCCACGCCTATACATACCCAAACCGCCTGAAACAGTTGCTGGTAAGTTGCTATGTTTATCTGTTGGCTATGTTCAGACTCTTAAAAAATGCCTCCACATCCATGTCGGTTTCTCCAAATTTATATTACTTTTGGAGGATCTGGCACTCTCCTGTTGACATTTTTGAAGAGTCCGAGCAACATGGTGCCTGTCGGCATTCTGAATCCAAATTTAAATGGCAAATGGTTGTAGGGAAGAACACTGGTCCATCATCAAGCACTGTTTTGCAAAGCCACCAGATCTTCTGTTGTGCATTCAATAACAGTGGAACATTCTTTGTAACTGGAAGCTCAGACACTTGTGCAAGAGTAAGAACAGATTACTCTGTCTGACTCTTATTCACTGTCATGACCCTGTGGTTGTAGATTTCTGACACTGAGATGTTGCTGCTTACGAGAATCTTATCTACTTGCAGGTCTGGAATGCTTGTAAATCTAATTCTGATGATTCAGAGCAGCCTAATCATGAGATAGAGATTTTATCTGGTCATGAAAATGATGTAAACTATGTGCAATTCAGGTTGATAGCTCCATGACAAGGTTTCATGTTTCCGTTCAATTCAAGTGTGTTTCCATTCCTTGTGCTCATGATCTTGTCTTGTGAATGCAGTGGTTGTGCTGCTGCGTCCAGATTTTCCTCCACTGATGCATCAAAGGAAGACTGTGGCCCTAAGTTCAAAAACTCATGGTATGTCTCAGGAAATTAAAGGAACTAAAAGACAAAGTAGGAAAGAGTAACGATTATTCTTTCGTGACGTTAGCTACATACTGTATAACTCTGTCGTCATAAATATTGCTTGTGATTTTGGTTAAAGAAGCTTGACAACCGAAGTTTACTGTTTCAGGTTTAATCATGATAACATCGTTACTTGTTCCCGTGATGGTAGTGCAATCATATGGATCCCGAGATCACGTAGATCGCATGTGAGTTCTCTCTAGATCCCAGTTCAATCCTTGCTTTCTTTTCTAAGCTCGAAGCAGTATCTAGATCTGTTCTAATCTGTTTCATCATTCTCATACCATATGCTCATTGTTTAAGGGAAAGGGTGGACGTTGGCAGAAAGCGTATCATTTGAAAGTTCCACCACCACCAATGCCACCTCAACCTCCTCGAGGCGGTCCACGTCAAAGAATTCTTCCAACTCCACGTGGTGTTAATATGATTGTCTGGAGCTTGGATAACCGTTTTGTCCTTGCTGCTATCATGGGTATGATGTATTTATACATTTTCCGCACATGAAGAGCATCTAAATTAGCTGACGAATTAGTACAACTCTTTCAGCTAGACTACTTTTTAAATTTTTTAACTCTTGGTCACTGCCTTCAGTTCTTCTCCCTGATTTCTTCATTGGGTACTTCCCATTGGTAGATTCTCCACCATGCTTCTTGGTACTGTTCCTTGTAAAATAATTTTAATAACATAACTTGAGCTTGTTCTCATCCCAAAGGCTTAAGTTCACTCTTCTTTTTCTTTTGCACCTATATTTCTTGCTGAAGCCCTAAGATGTTGTTATCTTAAGGAGATCTGATGAAACTTCATTTGTTTGCAGATTGCAGAATATGCGTGTGGAATGCTGTTGATGGTAGCTTAGTGCATTCTTTGACGGGTCATACTGAATCTGTAAGCTATCTCATGCAATTTGATAATGGTTTGTCATAATAGCTGTCATAAATGGGCAAGCCTTCAAAGATTGTGAACAAGATCTGCCCTATACTAAAATGAACTGGACTGAAGACCCACTTTATCATATTATTATTTATTACTCCCTCTGTTCAATTTGTTGTCCTACTTTCCATTTTAGTCCGTTTCAAATTGAATACCTTTTTCCTTATTTGCCAACTCTTTATTTCAACTTTCCACATGACATGTTTAAGACCACAAGATTAAAGGGCATTTTGGTACATTTGACATATCTTTAATTTAAGACCACGAGATTCAAAAGTCTTCTTACTTTCTTCAACTTTGTGTCAAGTCAAAATAGGACAAACAAATTGAAACAGAGGGAGTACATTTTAGCTGCCTGAACATAAGATTAAACTTATGCAGGAGTTGATTACAAAATTGCATTTACTTTTGTTTGCTCGGACTGTGTCTCATGGTGTGTGCTTTGTGATTGCAGACCTATGTACTTGATGTCCATCCTTCTAATCCTAGAATAGCCATGAGTGCTGGTTATGATGGGAAAACAATTGTCTGGGATGTGAGTAATAACTGATATCCTCCCCCCTCGTACTAAAATTTTCTTTTACATATACATGATTCATCAAGTCAAGTACCAAAATTCCACATAAATCCTTCAACTTGTAGATATGGGAAGGTGCACCTATTCGAACATACGAAATTGGGCGATTCAAGCTAGTTGATGGAAAATTTTCTCCGTAAGTCTATGATCTTACTTGTGCTTTCTACAGCTTTTCTCAATACATTTGATGTTACTTCAAGAGATTCAAGATCAGGTGTGTCAAAGACATCGGATGTAATCTATACAGCTGTTTTACTTGGAAAAGGAGATGCCAGATTTAGTACATTCAATTCACCTTGTGTATGCTAAATTTTTTAATTAGTCACGGACAAGTTGTTAGCTTTGATGTATGTTTCTTTCTATCTATAGGGATGGGACATCAATAATACTTTCAGATGATGTTGGCCAATTGTACATATTGAATACAGGGCAAGGAGAATCCCAGCAGGATGCCAAGTATGACCAGGTTTGTTGTAGTCCAGAAGTATTTTGGTTGCATCATCCCGGATTTAGTAAATGATTTCTGATGCATGTCTTGAAACAGTTTTTTCTTGGAGATTATCGCCCTGTCGTTCAGGATACAAATGGAAATGTCCTTGACCAGGTTGGTGGTCTGTCAATTCCTTACTAAACTGTCTTTGTACTCATGTGCTGCCTATTCGAGAAACTACAAGTTAAGAAAGGAAGGTCAAGATTAAGTGCTAGATAGGTTCAGGGTTGCACCATTTAATTCAAAACAATTTGAAGTGAACAATTTAGTAAGTTTAAAGGCTTACCTATTCTTATTGATATTGATTAGAAAATTGACATTTGAAAATATCCTATACTCCGTCATTGTCTATCATAGTTTGAATTTGAATGATTGGTATCACGTTCCACGGATCGCCTTTCTAATTCAAAACAATCTAAAGTGAACTTTTTAGCTAATTCATACATTGACTCATCCTCGCCAATACTGGCTGGGAATTGAGATTTGAAATTATTCATTCTGGTTATTGTAATCTATCGTTGTATAAATGTTTTAAATTGTAAATCATTGGTATCACTATCCATGGACCATTATTATTAGCAGTGCTGCAGTGGCTTGTGTGATTCATGTTCCTTAAGAAACTGTTCTCTTAAACTTATTCAAAAAAAAAAAAAAACTGTTCTCTTAATTTGGTACACGGAGATGTACTTGTTATGCCAGCTCATACTTTGCAGCATCTGCTTCATATGGTCTCCAATTCTGCGCTGTTCTTCATTACTTTTGGGGTGCTATTTTCTGCATTATATCATAATTCTCTGGGATATAAAAGGCATCCAATCTATTAAGTTCTGAGTGCATAATGGTTAATATATAAATTGTATTTGTATCAAGCTGTATGGATAATATAAGTGTGCCTGAAAACTACTGCTTTCTTGCTGAGACAGTATCTCTTCAAGTTTTAAAACTTATTACATCTCAAACTGGCATTTCATTTTCTCTCCGAGGGGCTCTTAACCCCAACTTCTACGAATTTGAAGGCAGCTTTTGTTTATGCTTTTTCTTAATTTATAATATTTTACAGGAAACACAACTTGCTCCGTACAGGAGGAATATGCAAGATCTCCTTTGTGATGCAGGTTGGTGATTCTTGTTTAAAGAATGTCATTATTTTCCCCCATGTCTCATGTATGTATATGATGACAGGCATGATTCCATATCCAGAGCCATACCAGAGCATGTATCAACGAAGGCGGTTAGGAGCTTTGGGAATCGAGTGGAGACCCTCGTCATTCCGATTTTCTATTGGAACAGACTTCAACATGGACCAGCCGTACCAAACTTTTCCCATCATAGACTTGGAAATGCTGATTGAACCACTTCCAGGATTTGTGGATGCAATGGATTGGGAACCAGAAATTGAGATACAAAGTGATGAATCAGATTCAGAGTATCATGTAACTGAGGAGTATTCTTCTGGAAAAGAGCACGGGAGTTTCTGTTCTGATGCTTCTGCAAATCCAGAAAATAGTGACGAAGACAGTGAGGCTGAAGACAATCAAAAAGATGCGCTTCGTAGATCAAGAAGGAAGAAACAGAAAGAAGTAGTAAAAGGCTTTTATGTATTTTTGTATCAGCATTTTCTTTTTATATGCAGTGCTTGATAATCATTTTTGCTTCTTTGTTAAGGCTGAAGTTATGACATCCTCTGGAAGGCGTGTAAAAAGGAAGAACTTGGACGAGTGTGACAACAGTTCTCATAGGATCAATCACTCTAGGAAATCAAGACATGGTCGAAAAGCGAAGAAAAAGTCTTCATCAAAATCTTTGAGACCCCAGAGAGCTGCTGCTCGCAATGCCCTTCATTTGTTTTCCAGAATTACAGGGACATCTACTGAAGGAGAAGATGAATATGGTTCAGAAAGCGATTCATCTGATAGTGAGTCCACACTTCAGGACTCGAACAATGGAAATGAAGATTCGGATATGTCCTTAAGTAGTGAACGACATGGACATTCGAAGGGGAAAGAGATATGCGTTGATCACTCTGATGAAACAAATAAGCTCCAGCCATTTCCCAATTCTAATCTCAATGGTGGAATTAGGAGGAGATTGGTCCTAAAACTGCCAAATCGTGATTCAAGTAAATATGGCCCTCCAATGAATTACAAGCCTGGTCTAGCTGGTCCATCTTTGGCTCCTGAGGAAGGTGCTGAAATAAGTCAAAACTACTTTGGCTGTGAGGATTACAACCTGAGTGATGCTAATGGTGACATAAGAGAAAAGAGTGAAATTGATCAACCCACAAAAATTGAAAATCACTTGGACCTCTTGGAAGGGTGCAAAGATGGAAACATCAAATGGGGAGGGGTCAAATCCCGCTCAACCAAGCGCTCTAGGATGGGAGAATTGTTTCCATCAGGCTCTGAGACAGGACCTAGCTCATTTGCTGATGGAAACATTCTGAAAGAAAATGTTGTTAATGGGCACCCAATGCTTGAAAAGGAGAACCACAGCGTTCCTCCTTGTTCAGGGATCCAAAATGAAACCAATGGAATTATTCATGTCAATGAGAATCATTGTCAGGATTCTATGCAGGAGACAGAAAATGTTAAGCTTTTAGATGGTACTGACAGTGATCATCCATGTAAACAAAATGCAACTCCTGTCCCAATGAGGTTGCGTATTAGGTCAAAGACTCTTTTTGGTCATCCTGATAACTGTGACATGATTGATGCAAAAACTTCATTGGAGGATTCTGGGTGCACTGCTTGTGATACAGTTTCTGAATGTCAGGACACTGAGAAGGTCTTAAGTTCAGAAGCCCCCACTGAAGAAGATAGCAGAACACCAACTTTAGATGATGGAGACCGTGAGAAGAAGTTAGATGCAGATAATATTGGTGGATCTTCTGGGACAGAATTGCAAGTTCCACAGCCGGTGCGGTCACATGATATGTTCACTGCTGTCTATAGAAGGTCAAAATTTGGTCGGAGTAGAAGTGGTAGAGAAAGTGTCAGTGGAAGTATGGAAGCGACCACTTCAAACGTGGGGAGCCATAGACTAGCTGAGGGATCTGAGGCCTTTATCGAGGGAGTTCGAAGAACTAGGTCTATTAGATTAAGGCCAACAACTTGTGATGTGAATCCTGCACATAACAATGACAGATTTGTGCAGTCGCATGACGGTTCCGAGGGGACCTCAGTGGAAAAGACAGCAGGTAACAACGATGATGAAAGTTCGTTTGAAGAGAAGCTACTTGGTTCAGCTAGTTCTGTTGGGTTGCGTTCTACCCGAACACGGAGAGCCAGCTATTCTGCCCGTGAACCTAGTCCTCCAGACAGAAAGAAATCATACCAAGCAGCAAAAAGCTCATGGTTGATGTTGGTAGCCCATGAGGAGGGCTCCCGGTATATACCTCAGCGAGGGGATGAAATTGTATACTTAAGACAGGTATTCTTGAATTTATATTAGTTTTCAAGATTTGTGTTTCTAGAATTCTTTTCTCTTAACAGAAACTGGTCCTTAATCTAGACTTGGTGATCTATACAGGGCCATGAAGAGTACATAAGTCAGAATAGTTTGAGGGATTTAGGCCCCTGGAAAACAATAAAGGGAAAAATAAGAGCAGTAGAATTTTGTTTGATTCAAAACCTCGAGTTCAAAACACGGCCAGGTTCTGGAGAAAGCTGTGCTAAAATGACGCTGAAATTTGTAGATCCTGCTTCTGATGTGGAGGGGAAATCATTTCAGTTGACACTGCCTGAAGTGACTGGTTTCCCTGATTTTCTTGTTGAAAGAACCAGATATGATGCTGCTATAGAAAGGAACTGGACTTCTCGGGACAAATGCCAAGTTTGGTGGAAGAATGAAGGTGAGGAAGATGGGAGTTGGTGGGAAGGTAGGATTCTAAACGTGCAAGCTAAATCTCATGAATTTCCTGACAGCCCCTGGGAAAGGTATATTGTCCGATACAAGAGTGATCCATCGGAAACTCATCAGCATAGTCCTTGGGAACTATATGATGCTGACACACAATGGGAACAACCCCGTATAGATGATGAAACCAGAGAGAAGCTGATGAGTGCGTTTACTAAGCTGGAGCAATCCGGGAATAAAGCTCAGGTAACAATATTTGCTTGCAGTACTAATTCATATTAACAGGACACACATCTCAATAGTTTTTTGCTGGGCTTGCAGGACTATTATGGGGTTGAAAAATTGAGACAGGTTTCACACAAGTCAAACTTCATTAACAGGTAAGCCCAGTTGGTTTCATCATTTTCTGTTTGTACTAGTTTCATGCTCTGACGAGTTGCATTACTTGGCAGTGTGCATTATGAATCTATGATTATCAGAATACTTGTGCCAAACCAAATGTAAAGTTCCCTATGAATTGTCAAATGATGCATACTAATGAAGTATTATTAATTTGCAGGTTTCCTGTTCCCCTGTCACTTGAAACTATTCGGGCTAGGCTAGTGAACAATTACTATAGGAGTCTGGAGGGAATGAAACATGACATTGAGGTGATGCTCTCAAATGCCGAGTCATATTGTGGAAGAAATGTGGAGTTAACAACGAGAGTGAGACGTTTGTCTGAGTGGTTCAGACGGACACTCTCATCTTTGTAGCAACTTCTGATGCAATTTTGTAGAAATTACTGCCCATTTAACTTTAGTCCAGGCCCCCTCGATATTGTAAATACATTTTTGGCGCTGCTAATTTTTTGATTCTTTTTCTTTTTACGAATACCAAATCCTTCTAGGTCAAGAAAATAGGCTGAAGATTCTTTATAGGAGGTTGGGGGAGATTAGGGGAGCTATCCAGCCCAAATTCATTATTTCTAGTTTAACATCTAAATGTACTGAAACTGATCAAAGATCGTTGAAGCTAAAAATTCTGGGGCTTAAACCCATTGACTGGAAATATCTTTAGCCCAGACCAATGCATTACCATCTGTATCTATTAATGATGTGCATCTATCTGCCTTAAACAACAACAACAACAACAACATAATCTGAAAATCCACTAAGTGGGGTTTGGGGTTTATAGTGTATGCAGATTTTACCACTACCTCGTGGAGATAGAGAGGTTAAAAAGCAATGCAAAGTCTACAAGAAAAAATACTAACAACAGTAAAATAGTGTGATAATTGATAACACAATTAACAACATATGTCAAGAATTACAAGGGTACGACTAGTACTATGGTAGACACTAACAAGCCTAAACCCTCGGAAGGCAAGACAATTCTCCACCTCTACTATCTCTCTATCCTAATACATGACTTCCACTCCTTTCTTTCTAGAGTCATCTCTTTGGTAATATGAAGTTGCATCATGTCTTGTCTAATCACATCTCTCCAATACATCTTCGGCCTACCTCGACTCCTTTGCATATCTTCTACAGTCACCCTCTCACACCTTCTCACTAGGCATCAACACACCTCTTCTGCACAAGTCCAAACCATCTCAGTCTCGCTTTCCTCATCTTGTCTGTCACAGAGGCCACTCTCACCTTCTCTTGAATAACCTCATTCTTAATCTTATTACTCGTAATATGCCGACACATCCACCTCAATATCCGCATTTCCACAACAAGCATCTTTCAAACATGTGCATCTATCTGCCTTGCAGAGCCATATTAGCGTACTCTTCCTCCCTTGCATCCCAAAGCGTTATGTCTTCTGAGACAATCCAAGCTAACCATGGATAGTAAGTAATATTTCGTAAAGTTGTACTAGCATTAATGAGCAACATGAAGTTAATCATGCTTTTGTAACTACAACTTCATGAATGAGAAAAATGAAGAGGTGAAGACAGCAACATGAAGGTTGCATTAGTAATAAAGATGTTGCTTACTTGCTAACTAAAGAAAAGATTGGACATGTGGGAGGATGAATACGTTTGGGTCATCGAAACTCCAACTGATACCGTTCCAGATGCCTCCAATTAAGAGGTCCAATCTTCTTCAATTATTTAGTGGAAAACGGTCAAAAATGACTTTAATATATTAGAAATGGTTCAAAATGTCGTTCTTTTATTCTCCTTCCACCTATTCTGTCAAAAATGTCTTCAACCTATTGAAAATAATTCAAATTTGCCCTCCTTCTACCTAAAATCATATTTATCAACTATTAAATACTAGTAGTTAGTATTTAAATCTTATTAGAATTTATAAATATTATATTTTTATAGCATCAAAATAAATTTTAAAATTGTTTTAACCTTCAAATTCAAATAAATTACTTCTCAGTTTTTTTAATCCATTTTATTTCTACTAATTAGCATCTTAATTATATATCGTTTTTTTGATTACGTAACAAATTTAGACTTTTAAAGCTATTAAGATTTTCGTATAATTTATATGTTAAGTAACACTGTATTTATGCTCTTCTTAAAAAAATATCTTAAAGGAAAAGAAATTTCAACAAAAATTTATTTATTCTGTGGACGTATACGCATAAACTAAGACAATTATTAAACAACATATATTCAGGTTAATTCACATGTTAATGATAACGCTCAAATCACTCCTCAAAACTAATCAAAAGAGCGAGCGATCGTCGTCAATAAAAATATCCAACTAAGAGTAGGGGTCGAATCCCACATAACGGCGATTGAAAAGATAAATGTTAACTAGATTCTAGTTTTAATCTAAACATACAAGTTACAAAATTATCAAATAGAAGACAATTTTTACACTTACACTTCTAACAGGGGCAAAGACGATATCAAGCAAGGGATGTATGAGAATTGAGGAAACTTGAGGTTCAATTAACACTCAACGATCTATTGCAATTCAATCCAAGATCAATCACTAATAATTAGGCTAGGTCATCTTCAATTACGCTAACTATCTTTCGATCTCAAAGTATTTTATTGTGATATCTCCTTTCGGTCTCAATCACACCAATACAAAATAACCCGCTACCTTAATTTAGATCTCTCTTTAAAGGAAGCCTTGCACCAAACAATGAAACCCTAAACTTTCATCTTTCGATTTGAAATTCAAGATTCAAAGTCAAAATACAATTACCAATCTAATTCTCCACTCCAATCAATCTCTTTCGAGCATCGACTGGAGATCGAAAGCTAAGATTGAGCGTGCACTCTCAGCCTATAAATTCAAACATGAAACCTATATGAACCTATTTCATGAAATCAAGCATGGAAACAACGAATCACAAAAGCAATAGAGCAATAAATCAAACACCCAAATAGATTTGTCTATTTCTAGCACAAAAGCCTCAATTTCATACAAGTCATTACACCCACATTTCTTGCAATTAAGAACAAGGAAATGAAGAAAGATAAAATATATTACTAAAATAGAACACAATTTTCAAATCCACAACTGAAATGCGAGGTAACTTACCTTCAATGTCTCAACATCTAGATCAAGAACACTAGGAAGTTTACTTTTTAATGTGTTTATCTCTCTACAATGTCCTCCCTCTCTAACAATTCTTGGATGATGAATAATTGCCTAACTCTAACTCTATTTGCTGAATTTGGGTCCAAAGTTTGATAATTTTCCATTCTGCCTTCGCAAAAGCGAACTGAGGTTTGCTGGACCTCCGACTTTTTGTCCCAGTTCGCGCAGAAGTGAATCCCGCATCTTCGCTTAAGCGGACGGTTGACCTTGTTGACTAGTTCACTTAAGCGAACAGTCTTTCGCAAGTGTGATACCTGAGACTTCTTTTCTACCAGGTTTTGTTCTTTTTCAGCTCCTATTCCATTTTTGTTCATCGTTTTCTTTCTTAATCATCAAAGTACCTAAAGCAACACAATTCAAAGGATAATTAATTAGCCTATTTATCCACTTGAGTGCCACAAAATCACAAGAAAAGAGCCTCAAATGAGTGCAAATCCAACACTCATCAGTTAACTCATTTATTTTGCTTATATAAAAGCAAATATTTCTATTAGATAAGAAAAACAACTAAGAACTTACCAAAAAAGTTACAAATCAAAAGGAATTTCAATAATTGTTGAAGTACAGTAAAAACAATTATTGACTTATATATTTAGAATTAGAAAACATTTTTGAGCAATTTTTAATATGTCAAGGACATATTTATTTAATAGGCAGAAGGATGGCCAAATTTGAAGGGCAGCTTATCGGACAGATCGTGTGAATAATTATGCTTAATGGTTTGGTTTATCAAATATCGATTTTTAAATATACTAATCCACTAGCTAGTCAATCAATAATATATCAGTTGGTTTGGTATCGGATTGATAATTATCTGATGGTTAACAAACGAAGTATTGGCTCAATCATTTCATGCTTTCTTTTTTCACATTCACTCACAAATATATTGATCTCCCATCAAACAAAATAATTTTTCTAGCTCTACTTAAACTAGTAATTTTGTAGTTGTGAATCACAATGAGAAATACATGAAATCCCAAATTTTGAGGATACATGAACATAAACATTTATTTAGCAAATTTTTACCTGTACAACAATTTAAGGAGCTAGTATATTTTTTTATAAACAAGAAGTGAAGGTTCGTATACTATGATCAAGATTAGCTAGCTAGTAGACTAGTAAGAAATCTAACTCACAAATATGTATCAAGTCATATAAGGAGCGACAAAATATTAAATGGGGCACTAGGATTAATAATATGTACTTTATATATCGAAGGATAAAAATGTAAGTAAAAAACTCTTAACGGGTTAATGGTTTATCCAATAAGGACATTGAGTAATCCGTCCCCACACCAATAAACCGTTAAGTATAAAATTTTAATCCGTTCACCAACCGTTAAACCATTAAGCCGATAAGTCAATTTTGCGATTGACTTATCGGATACAGATTGGTTTGAACAACCCCTCTTATTACATTTATGTCTAACTATCTCAGCCTTTTAGCTTTTTGGTGATGTGAAATGGGAAAAATTCATGGAGAGTACTTGTGTTGTTGTCTTGATAACGAGGTATAAAGTTCATATTATTTTCTGAATAAGTGAAATCAACTTGTGTGCGTCTGAACCATGAACAACTCTAATTTTCATGATAAAAGGAATTATATATGTAAATGTGTTTGTCATCATTAAAATATGCAGAATTCTTTGAGTATAGATGTACTTTGATGATAAACAAACACAATATATTTTGTGAAGACATTGTCCTCTACTTAAGCAAGTACACATAAATATTCCTTTGGCGGACATTGTTACAAGGGTTACCAAACTATGCCAAGTACATCAAAGACATTGTAACTAACAAAAGCAGATTCACAAAGTTCTCGACAGTTATTATGTGATTTGAGGCAAATATAAATTTCTTCAAAAGTTTTCATTCTTCTGAACGAACCCCAAATAGCTTTATTCGCTTGATACAAAAATTTGTCATAAAACCAACTAAAAAATATTTAAATCCACTTTTTGCGTTTAAAATATCAAAAATATTGATATAAATTAGTGGCAACAAAAAATAGTTAAGTAACCTATAATTAATTTAAACCTGATCAAGTTTGCACCTAAAATAATCATCGACACACCATGTGAACTTTTTTTAATTGATGTCGTTGGAAACCCACTAAAACAACCTTTAACCACCCTTAAATTTACTATGAAAATACCAATAACATCTTCAATCTCTCTCTCTTGTTTATACAATCTAAAACACCAACACAAATCTCACATAGTGATGCAATCATTTTTGTGCTGCTTGTATTGTCTCTTCAAATTTAAAATCATTGTAAGAATACCATTGCAATTTTTCTAAAGAGCAATCTGCAATCCAGAAGCCATCATCGCATTACCAAGATATCTACAATGCAGAGCAAGGAAACATGGTGTGCACAATCAATAGTCTCGACTGCATACAAAAAAGAACGAAACCCATACTATGAAACTTCTTCCGCAACAAAGTACATAATAATGATCACACACGAGGGTCATTGCGCCCAAGCCTTGGAGGTAAATATCGTTTTTTTGTAACTGAACACAAGATGCAACGTAATATCAGCAAATAAATTATCCTTGCCAGTGATACTGGGCAACTATAGGCATAGCCTCGATCTTCACAGATTTAAGTTAGAGCATCAGATATTTGACGAGACATGTTGAAGGAGGACCAGTATAAAGCGCCTTATAAGTCCGAAATCAAATCACTGATTTGACCTGGAGTGATGACTTTAGTGTAATGACAAATCACTTGTCTCATCCTGAAGTGCATGGTAATGTGACAGGAAAACAACTCATCAACAGCACTAACCATAACTCTAGAGGGCAACTACCATACTAATTGTTACTGTAAACAGAATCAGGAAAACAATAAAGAGTAAGGTCTTTGAACGGCTTAACAATTGAATATCCAGTACCCAACTTTAAAGAGTCCCAAAAGTAAAAGAAAGGAGGAAAAGGCGGAAGAAGATATGCGATAATAACTTACTTGACTCGATGGATGGAGAGAGAGCCCTCCAACTCTATGAAATCAAAGTTGATCATGGTTCACTATTTATCTTTCAGTATTCTAGCAGTGATTGGACTTGATTTTTATTTATAGCAAGTAATAAGATTGGAAAATGAACAATGTGGGTTCAGTTCTATCAACTCCTGAATTGGATCAAAGACGATTCTTGAATGAGGGCAGTGATGAATCGAAAAAGAAATCTTTATTTGTAGATGTTTTTCCGTCTTTCAAGATATGCAGATAAAGAGAAAATATTCTACTTCCTGATGATCTGGTTCGTCCCAAGCAATATTTTCTTTGATAAATCTCAACAATATAAGAGTTAGAATCTGTCCAACTGAGAACCTGTTGCTTGGACCAATGGCAATTGGTCTAGGATTTCAACAAATGAACAATGATTGAGGAATAATGTTTACAATATATGTGTATGCAAGACATCATGAAAACTTACCAACTGCTAAATCATCAAATGTTTCTATTGGCAAGTCCAACTAACACCAAGTAACGGTCAAACCACATGATACAAGTTTTACCAATGAAGTCCAACCCCAGCAAAGGGCAACCCGGGAAAGTGAAACGAGTAAGACAATTTCAAGCAAGCAACAGAAAAATAGACACATAACAGTTGGTAAATGAGTAAGCTAGCACATGGAAAAATTTAATACAAGAGACAACTCTTGCCACATTGAATTCTACAGCCACAACATAAGCTTATAACAATCTACAAAACCATAATTCATTCGAGACAGGAAAATCCTAGTTATCTTAAGTGCATCGCTCAAAAGATCTTTTA
Organism: Solanum tuberosum; assembly: GCF_000226075.1. NCBI lineage: Eukaryota > Viridiplantae > Streptophyta > Magnoliopsida > Solanales > Solanaceae > Solanum > Solanum tuberosum. The sequence goes on from NW_006239124.1 coordinate 146,928, forward strand.
TCACAATAGAACATAAATATGAATATTTTCAAGTTTTAAGGACCAGATACCACATATGGAGTTCTCATCTTGTTCATTGCTTCACCGCTTTTTGCTATGTCTCTTGCTGCTCTTCTTACGGCTAGTCCTCCCTTCAGAATCAGACCCGGAATCTGAGTATGAATCAGAGGACTCAGAAGTTGAGCTGTATTTCCGGTGTCTTCTCTTCTTCTGCTGCTTCTTCTTCTTGTTCTTCCTCTTCCTCATCCTCTCTTCCTCTGAATCAGTTGAAGAACTGTCGCTTGAGTCACTCTCCCCAGAAGAATAATCTGACCCTGTGACTGATGACGCCTCACTGCCAGATTCAAACACTGAAGCCTCACTATCAGTCCCTGACTCTGTATCTGACTTATGCTTCCTCTTACTCTTCTTCACAGGTTTTTCACTCTTCATCTCCTTCTCAATATCTGGGTTTTCTAGATCAGAAGATACTGAAACTTTCATCCTCAACTTGGGATTTTTCAGCTGCTGCGTGCGAGATGGTCGTGATATGTACACCCTCTCATTCTTGCACTCATAAGTCCAGTGCCCTGCCTGGAAACATTTCTGACATTGTGAAGCTGCAACAGGAGTGGAACCTGAAGGCTTGTCTTTCCTTTCACCCAGTCGCACCTGTTTCTCAGTACTCATTAAATACATCTGCCTCTTTGCTTCTTTTCTTTCCTGCCATCGGCTGGGTCCTTCTTCCTTTTGGCCATAAGCATTGACATTTCTAGCAGCAGCAGTAGCAGCACGCTCAGCCTGAGCACGACTCAAACCTTTTGCAGCTGACAAGGCTGCAGCCTTAATCCTTTCTGCTGCATCCTGAGCACCACTTTCTTCATTCTTAGAGGATGCCATAATCTTGGCTCTCAACAAAGAGAAGTCCCTTTTGAGTTTACGCTAATCTATACCAGTAACCTGGAGAGAAGAAAAGCACAAAGAGATAAAATTGTTAAGAAGATAACCAAATACCAGCCAAAACACTAAAATGTAATGACAGTATATTCTTGTAAGCACAATTTTTGTTACAATTTATATTCTTCCAAGCACAGTGCATGCCCAAGTAAAGATCAATAAATTATGCCTCATTCCCAAGTTAATTCATTAGCATACACTATCCCAATACCCAAAAAAGATTTGTCTTTTCAGCTAATTAGTGGTCTTAAGTTAACAGAAATTATCAATCACAGGAAGTATTGGGTATTCTAAACGAATTGATATTGAAGGCTTGCTTAGATATTCAAGTAGATTAGTTAGTAAATTAAAAGAATCTGACTAACAACAAGAATTTAATCCTAAAAGCAGAGTAAACAATGATAATATGCATCATACATATGCAAGGGCAGGCGGCTCAACCCTAAAAGCCACGGCTTTAGGCCCAAAACCTCAAAATTACAAATCCCGAAAGAACCAAAAATCCCTATATTCAGTTCTCTCAAATACAAACACATAATACATCCGAAGACGCCAAATCGCACAGAAAAGAAATAAATTCGATTAAACGAAGAACACAACCCAAAAACAGAGCACCGACAGAAACAGTAAACCAAAAGATGAAGAAGATACATACATAAATAAGTGGCAAGAGATAAAAGAGACGAACCAAACAAATCTGATGAAGATGAAGCGAAGGCGAAGGCGATGTAAAATTTTGATGGTGAGAAGCACCGTATTTTATTAAAGAAGAAGCAGTAGAATGAAGAGAGAACGCTGCGCAGTAAAGGACCAAAATACCCCTGCCTCAAGTTCTAGCCTAATCCTTATAGGGATGGCTATGGGGCGCACGGGTTTAAACTTGTGTGAGGCAATACAGATTCTATTATAAACGGCTTATTTTAAGAAATATTTTTTAAAAATAATTATTCAGAAAAGTTTTTTGAAAAGAATCATTTGTATTTGGTTAATTCATTTGAAAAATGTTACTGTATTAATAAGTACATTGTGTATGATTAATTATTCTTTTTAAATATTTTTGAGAGTCAAATTATGAAAAAAGACAAGTATCAATGCAACTAATTATGAAAAAAGACAAGTATCAATGCATTTTAATATTAAAATTATTTTATAAAGAGAAACTATTTTAAATATTTGTTAAAAAAATTGTAATTAAATAAAAATGTATATATTCTTTCAATCAATATTATATATAAATGAATAAAAAATAAATTAAAATTGATATAATATTAACATGGTGATTTAAATATAAGTTTTAAAAAAAGGTAAGAAAATCTTAGTGGCTTACCTGTTTGGTTAATATAAAAATAATTAATAAAACTAAAGATATATTTTATAAAGATTTCTTAAAAGATTATCTATTTATATTTATAAAGAAATTTTAAATTATAATTAAAAAATATTTCATTAATTACAATCAAAATTTATATATATCTACATAGATAATAGAGAATAAGAAATATGTTTATATATAAATGTGTCATTTTTATCTTGGTTTGAAGTAGTACTGGCAAATGGGCGGGTTGGGTCAAATTTGGGCGAGTTGAAAATAGGTTGACATAAAATGGGTAATAATTCAACCCGCCCATATTTGATATGGGTAAAAATTTATTGGGTAACAAATGGGTTGGTTAAAATACTAGTTTACCCATATTTACTCATATTTTCATGAGTAAATAGTACTCTACTTAAGAATTCAACATGGAGAAAATATTTGAGTCTTTTTTAGATGAAAATTGTTTAAAATACTTTATTTAGTTATATTGTATCATAAAAGTAAAAAAAAAAACTCCTATAACTTCTAAGAATTCAACATGGAGAAAATATTTGAGTCTTTTTTAGATGAAAATTGTTTAAAATACTTTATTTAGTTATATTGTATCATAAAAGTAAAAAAAAAAACTCCTATAACTTCTCAATATAAAATAAATTTATGTAATAACAAGGGGAAAATATTTTAATTTCAAAGTAAATGAATATTTAAATTTTAGGACTAAAACATGCTTAATGCACTTTAAGCAATGTCAATACTAATACATGATTTTCTTATTTTACACTATTATTTATTATCTAATATAAAATTAAACAAATAAAAAAATATATTATAATTAACAAAAGAAATGTACATTTAAAATATATATTTTTTGGAGGGCTAAACTTCATCTTTTCAATTATAGAGAAGAATAGTTAGTTTTATAGAAGACATAAAAAGGAAGAGAAGTTACAATAATTTTAGTGATATCATGAATTTTGAGTGAACAAAAGTTGAAAACTTAACCCATTTGGCTAATCCATACTCTACCCATATTTTTATGGGTTGAATATGGGTATCAACCCATATTTTACCCATATGAAAAATCACTCATCCAACCCATTAAAATATGGGCGGGTTGGGTGGGTTACCAAAATATGGGCCCATTTTGCCGGTACTAGTTTGAAGTGATATATATGTCTTCCAACTTTAGGTGTGCACAAGTAGAAAAGTTTAACTTGTATAATAATTGAACAAGTAGAGACACGCGTCCTACATGTCAATTCTCGTGGCATACACTCAAACTGATTTGTATTATGTCCTGTAGGACACATATTATGTTATCATGTAGAGCACATGTATGTCTACTTGTTCAACTTTATATAATCTTAAGTGTTCTACTTTTGTACACACAAAATTGGAGGACATAAATACCAATGAAGACTAAGTTAAATAGCATGTTAATGTATTATTCCTCAAAGATAAGTGAAACTTAAATATGCATGCAAATAATACATTCATTAGATTTAATAGTTATACATAATACTTAATGAATGTAATATTAAAATTACAATAAAAAATATTAGATTTTGCAACAAACTTATTAAAGAGTTATTCTACTTATAATGTTAACGAACTTAAATAAAAAATTATAAATACATAAGTTTATAATAAAATATTATATATAGAAAGATGATATATAAATGGAGGATTAAAAATGACAAGGGTAAAATATTTTTTGCATAAGATGGGTAGT
>NW_006239124.1:151068-210279 GCF_000226075.1 Solanum tuberosum
TGGGGGGGGGGAGGAGAGAGAGAATGCCTATTTTTCAGATAATCTTGGTAAATTAATAATTTCTCTAAGATAATATTTTCCTCCTGTCCCGACTTTGGACAATGGAAAAAATCACTCATTTGGATAAGATAATAAGATAATATATTTTGAGAAGACCTCTTTATAAATATATGGTTCCAGTATTATAAATTAATAATTCTTTAAATATACAAATATATCTAAGACAATTTAGTGAAATTGATTCTATTGTGTTTTATTTTTTGTTAAAATATAAATCTAGTTGAAGCTCATCTCTAACTTTTTTTAGTGCATCCAAAAGTTCCGATGTTGTCTTTTCGAACTACACCATAAAATTGTGAGTTTTAGATGCGATAATTGTTCTTTACACGTAACTGGTTCCAAAGATAAAAAATATATTACAATGAATCATACACATACGTACATTATACTTTATGTATAATAAAATGTTTTATGTGAATTCAATAAATATGATACATAATTTAGTAAGATACAAATTGTGATGTATTTATTGTACTTTATGTATAATAAGTTTATTTTTATGTGAATTCAATAAATATGATACATAAATTAGGAAGATATCATTATTTTGATATAATCAATATTGACCTTTATTGAATCTCAAAACACTCTTTAAATTAATAAATATTAATTTATCAATTAAATAATACCTCTACAAAATAATAATATTTCATGGTTCCACCTATATTAATTTAGTAAGGTTTTATAGTATGTTTTATACATAAATGTGTCTTTTTAACTTGGTTTGAAGTGATATATATGTCTTCCAACTTTGGGTGTGCACAAGTAGAATACTTAACTTGTATAAAATTGAACAAGTAGACAAACACGTCCTACATGTCAATTCTTGAGAGATACACTAAAACTTATTTGTATTATGTCATATAGGACACATATTATGATATCATTTGGAGCACATGTGTGTCTGCTTGTTCAACTTTATTTAATCTTAAGTGTCCTACTTTTGCACACAAAAAGTTGGAGAGCATAGATTCCAACTGAGACTAAGTTAAATCACATGTTAATGTATTATTCTTGAAAAATAAGTGTAACTTAAATATGCATACGCATAATACATTCATTAGATTTTAAAGTTATACATAATAATAATAATAGTATTGACTACGAGTGAATTTTATCCCCTCTCTTATGTCGACGACGTATGTTAGCTAAACCTACGCTAGTGGTGTCTCTATGAGAGGACGGGGACGGGAAAGGATAGACCAAGATGGGAAAACATTCTCTGGAAGTGCTATTGGAGCAAGATTGCAACCAGGGGCGAAGAAAGAGGTAAGCCCTACTGCCACAGAGCCAGTTATTGTGACGCACAATGGAAATGCGAGGTGAACACCAATGAAGCATTAACTGGAGCACCCCTCAATTACAACCACAAAGAAAGGTAAGGCTCTGATTGAACCATGGGCTAATCTATTTGCTAAGAATAGATGAGTTATAAATGGTATGGCTCTATCTTACATCCCACCTCAAGTAATTGATGGAAAATCAGTCATAAAGTTAGATAAAATAGAGGTGGAAAGGGAGACTTCAAAGTGGAAATGTGCTTCGATAGTGTATGTCCTAGGTGAGTCTCCAGGGTACAACACTATGCATAGATATATTAGCCAAACTTGGACAGAGGTAGCGGCGCCTGAAATATTCATGCATGAAAAAGGGTATTTCATAGTGAGATTTCAATCTGTGGAAGATATGCAACCTATCATGTTTTCTGGGCCGTATTCTATAAGCAATAAACCCCTAATATTAAAGAACTGGACAAAGGAATTTGATTTTGATCAGGAATTCCCCACAAAAATCCCTATATGGGTCAAATTTCCCAGCCTACTTATGAACTGTTGGGGATGTGATTCACTAAGCAGGATTGCAAGTGCCATTGGAATTCTCATGTTTGCAGACGAGTGCACGACTAAGCAGATGAGAGTTTCATTTGCTAGAATGTTGGTTGAGGTGGATGTCACTAAGACACTACCTGAGGAAATCACTTTCATGGATCCAAATAGGAAAACAATAGTACATTGGGTGAAACATGACTTGAAGCCTATTTTCTACCAGAAATACTAAGTAGTAGGTCATCATGCCTCCCTGAGCAGGTACAAGGCAATGAATATGCACAAGCTATAAGAAGAAGAAGAAGAGCCCCCAAGAAGGTAGTGCAGAAATGGATCTCAAAGGAGGTAGAGAAGCTAGTTGTAACAACCACACTGGTAATTCCTGAACCTAGAATGGTAATGCCTGAACCTAAACAAGAAAACCTCCCCAACAGCTTCCCCATCTGGAATAATCACATCTCGACAACCTAGCCCAACCCTAACTTTAACTAACTTTCCTATACTACAACCTACCCATATTAGGAATGGGTTCAATCCACTGGTTATGTCATAGGGTGAAGGATATATTATACCTCCTGATAAAGGAAGCCAACCTATAAGTTAATGATGACTTGGTTATTTTGGAATATCATGGGTGTAAATAAGAGATACTAGCAGGAGGAGCTTCAACATGTTCTCAGAAATAAACACATCTATTTGGCAAGTTTGGTAGAGACTTGAGTGAAATCTCACATAGCACAAGGGATTAGTAACAACATAGATCCTTAGTGGGCACAATTATCAACATGCTAATAATGGGAGAATATGGCTTCTTTGTAAAACATGCAAGTATAAAGTTACCATGATCAAAGCAGGGACCCAACTGATACACTGTCGTATTGAGGAGATTGGTGTTGATTTGAATTGTTATCTTTTAGTGGTGTATGACTATAATACTGGTGATAAAAAGAAAGAATTATGGACTAACCTTAGAGACTTGGCTATAGGAATGACAACCCTATGGCTAATTTGTGGAGATTTCAATGCTCTTTTGTACCCTCAAGATAAGCTCTATGGTAATCTAGTACACCCTACAGAAATTGCATACTTCTCAAATTGCTTGCATGATTTATCTCTTAATGAATTATCTTGGAAAGGTGAATACTATATTTGGACAAACAAGCAGAACGACTTAGATAGAAGCTACAGTAGAATTGATAGGGCACTTGGAAATTTTGAATGGATAATACAATGGGATCACTTAGTAGTCAATTATGGCTTGCCAAACATATCTAAACATGCTCATATAGTGATCAACATGACTACTCAATCAAGTACTAAACTTCCTTTCAGATTCTTCAATGTTCGGGCTAATCACTCCTCCTTCCTACCACTGGTGGAGAAGGAATGACAAAAAGGAAAAAGCTAAAGGGCACATGAAGAATATCTGGTTACACTTAAAGTGTCTCAAACAACAATTTACAAAGCTTAATCAATTGGAGTTCTAGGCATCTACCCAGAGATTAAGCCAGGCAAGGACTGATCTAGTCAATATCCTCAAACAAATGGTTATAAAGTGTACAAATGACTTGTAGAATCAAGAGAAAAAACATACTTGAGCACCTCAAAAAGAGGTCAGAAATTGAGGAGAGCATACTAAAACAGAAATCCAAGCCCAAATAGATTAAACTTGGTGAAACATGTGTCATTAAAGAGAGGACACGTCAAAAGCAAATGAATGACCTTATATCCTTAACTGGTACTAACTACTTGCTCAAGAAGACATCAAACATGAAGTGTTACAGTTCTATCAAAGTCTAATGGGATCATCCACGTGCAATCTATTAGCAGTTACCAAAATTCTAATGAGAGCATGGCCTACTCTTCCGCACCAACAAAGGATAGAGTTTTTTGCCACTGTGACACAGATAGAAATCATAAATAGTTTGAAGTCTATGAGGGAAGACTAGTCCCCCGGTATTGATGGCTACAATGTGGGTTTTTTTAAGAAAGCTTAGAATGTTATTAAATAAGATGTTAATGCTATTGTACAACATTTCTTTATCATAGTAAGATATATCAAAACATTAACTGTACTACAGTTACCCTTGTGCCTAAAGTTGTCAATCCAATGAACATTAAAGAGTACAGACCAATAGCTTGTTGCACTGTATTGTATAAAATTATTGGGAAAATATTAGCTACTAGACTACAAAATGTTATCTCTACCATAATCAACCCCACTCGATTTTGCCCCGGGTCGAAGAATCGGAGATAATATCATCATGGCCCATGAACTAGTAAAGTCTTATACTAGTAAACATGTATCACCTAGGTGCAAGATCAAAATTGATTTACAAAAGGCTTATGATAGTGTGAAATAAATATATCTCGAGCAGGTGATGCAGGAGTTGAATTTTCCCAATCATATCATCTGTTGGATTATGGAATGTGTGAAAATTGTTAGTTACTCCATACTTGTTAATGGGGAACCAACAAAGTCATTTCCTATAGCAAATGGTTTAAGATAGGATGACCCAATATTTCCATTTCTTTTTGTTATCGCTATGAAGTATCTCAGTAGATGTCTCACCACACTTGTGGGAGTAAAACAGTTTAAATTCCATCCCGAATGTGCTAAACTGCAAATCACCCATCTATGCTTTGTTGACGATCTACTCATGTTTTCTCTAGGTAATAACTCTTCTATCCAAGCTATGATGGGATGTTTTCGACTATTCTCAGGTGCCTCAATTTTACAAGAAAGCTACATATTTTGGAGGGGTAACTTCACAAGAAAATAATAGGATTCTACAAAGTATTGGCTTCACCTGTGGAGATCTCCCCTTCAAATAATTAGGAGTTCTTTTGTCCACTAAGAAGATATCATTAATCCAATGGAACCCACTGATCACAATGATGATAGTTAGGATTTCCTCCTAGACTTCAAAAAAAACTATCGTATGTTGGCAGAACACAACTAGTCCAATCTGTGCTATATGGCATCCAAGCATAGTGGGCGCAACTATTTGTACTCCTTTCTAAGGTAATAAAACTAATTGATAGCTACTGTAGAAGTTACATGTGCTCTATATGTAATAATATCACCAAGAAGTTGTTGGTGGCATGGACTAGAGTTTGCTTTCCTCTATGCTTTGGTGGACTAAACTTTACGAATGTGAATATACAGAATAGAACAATTATTGCTAAAACTCATTGCACTGGCAAAAAAAAGGACAAGCTCTGAATAAGGTGGGTTCATACCTAGTATATAAAAGGTCTACAACTTGAGATAATGAGGATACCTGCACAAGTGTTTAGTTAATAAAGAAGATATTTGAAGCTAGAACTACTCCTGACCAATTCTAATTTGATGATTCCAGCGAACATAGTCTAACAATGCAACTCTACATGCACTTGTGAATCCAGAACTAAGAATAATATGGAGGAACTTAATGTACAAAAAAGCAGCCAAGCCAAGAGCTAGATTTACACTATGTTGCAATTGCAGAATAAGATACTGACTACAGATAGACTTATCAAGTGTGGAAAACCTATGTCTCCAATGCTCCCTTTGCACTTTACAGAATGAGTTTTGGGATCATATTTTCACTTCTTGTGTTTATGCCTTTATGGTATAGAACTTTGGAGAATAGTGCGACATTGGATCCAAACCGATACACCCCTTGCCATGGGATCAACATCTTACTAAAGTGCTAAGGAGTGCAAAGGGAAAGACACAAGCATCTCAAGTTTTCAAAATGATTTACAATAATTTGTACACTGTCTGTGGATAGAGAGGAATATGAGAATTTTTACAAAAAATAGTAGAGAGCCTAATGTCATTGCTAAAGATATAGCTTTTTTTTTGTAGTGTTAGATCCCCACCCAGGATTAGTGCCCTCATGTTTACTTTCAGCTTTAGCTGTGACTGAGTAGGAAGCTTTTTGATGTATTAGATAGCTAGTTGTGATAGTTAGTTATGGTGATTGTAACCGCTTTACATTGCTGATTAATGAAATCGTTAGTACCAAAAAAATTATACATAATACTTAATGAATTTAATATTAAAATTACAATAAATAAAAATGTATTAATTTTGCAATAAATTTATAAAAGAATTAGTTAACGAACTTAAATATAAATTTTTATTACATAGGTTTATAAATAAAATATAATATATAAAAATTTGTTATATAAATGGAGCATTAAAAATAACAAGGGTAAAATAAATTTTACATAGGGTAAAGGGAGGGGGAGGAGGAGAATGACTATTTTTTCAAAGTTTAGGGGGGAGATTGATTTTTAAATCAAAGTTGGGGGTGTAAATGATTTTCTTTCAAAATTTATGAGAATAATTTTATTTATATATATATATATATATATATATATATATTAAATAAACATAAAACCTCTTTTTAAAAATTGTCTTTAGGCTACCTATTTTATTGAGTCGCTCATGTATCAAAAGGACATATATATTCAAAATCTTTGACAATCTTATTCTCTTTTTTCCTAATTCAGCAAACAGATCACGAAAATTTTAAAAAGAAGATAGCTAAAGCAAGGAAACATAACATAATTCGATACTATTTCACATATGATCAAAGAAAAATATGAATCTGAGCAAACTTTCTTTGTTCAATTAGACAAAGCAAAAATAATTGAAAAATTAGTACAAGAAGAAGATATAAGAGTTTCCGAGCATTCATAAAATGGAGAAAGACTTACAAGTTACAGCTTGTTTTGATGTACAGGAACGAATATCGCTCGATTAGTTGAGGGATGAATTTCTAAGGGTCAATAATTTGCTTTTGCCGACTTAGATCGAGGTTTTATGGCCCCTGTGGTCATTTGCTTGGTTTTGTGTGATTTTACTATTTTGTCCCTTTCTGTTAGTTTTGTGCAATGTACTTGGTGTGTTGGGATGAGTGACACGCTTTTCGATGTTGCCAGAAGAGAGTTGTGTGAGTTTTTCCTTTTTGGAAGTGTTTAAGTTGAAAGACTTGAATTTGGCCTACATTTACAGAATTTAATATCGTATGAGTTTTTTCGTCAGTTCCATCAGTTTTGAAAGATCCATTTTGGACTAGTGACATAGTTGGTTTGGGTTTTTGGTGTGGGTTTGAGCCATTAGTCAAAAGTTCTTGAAAGTTTGGCAAATATTTGACTTCGGCCAATATTCTTGATAAAAGTGATCGGATGAGAATTTTGTCAATGTGGTTAGCTCTAGAATATTGAGTTTGGTCTAGAACAACCTTTAATTCGAATCTCAATCAAGGTGATCCGCTGAATTTTATGGTATTTTACATTTTGTTATTTTGATTGCCTTTGTAAGTATTGTCTTGGGTCAACATTCAATCAAACTACCTCCATTTATTGTTTTGTTGATTTCATTGAGTTTGAAATATCATTTTAGTAGGGGGTAGCATAGTTCATATGTGTTCACAGAATGTTACTAATCTGATTTTTTTACTAATTTAAAATTAACTAGTTGTTTTGATATTCAGTCATGCATGTACGGTTTGAAAGGTGTTATGTTGGTGTGGGTTCTCCTTTAAAATAAAAGACAAGAAGACAAACATGATCAGTTGGGTGTTGTGTCTGTGTGCGGTGTGTATATGTAGGGTTATATGTATGTATGGGGTTATAATACAATAAAAAAATCTCACTATCATGGACTTTAACTTACTTGAACTGCTTGGATATCTCTTTGTAATTAAATTCTCATATTCTCTTAGTGACATTGGGGTTATAGGTGTGTATGTGTGTGCTTCTTTAGTCAATTTGTATTCTATTAGTGACTTGCAGTTAATTATTGTTAATGTCTATGAATATAGGTATGAGTGGATTTACGGTCATTATTTTAAAGTTATATTACAGTAAGATCTTATTAAATGAAGGCGAGGAAGTAAAATATGTGGGTGAGTTAGTGAGTGAATATGTGAATGTTGATATGGATACAATGTCATATTTTTGATATTAAAGACAATATTAAATAATTATGGTATAGCTCAAATTACAAATATAGTATCTGACCACCTAACAATTGCATCTTAGGAGATATTGACAATGATGATATTCTCTTGGCAATATGTAATTGTTTACAAAATGGGATATTCTTGATATGACGATGATATTATCTTGGCAATATGTAATTGCTTACAAAATGGATTATTTTGGATGTATATGTGTGTGCGCGCGTGTGCACATGCTTGGGGAGGAATTTGATGGAGCTTTTAATAAAGTTGAAACCACTTGAAATAATACTAGTCAAAACATTAAATATAATGAAGTAGGTGAGGCTATTTTTAATGGGGCAGATGTATCTAAATTTTACCTCAAATATTCCTTCTATATCAGATCCAACAACTCCGAATAATGATCCATCAAATTCTTAAGATAGTGAATACTCTTAACAAGAATCTGATAAGTCAACTGATCATAGTGATGGTAGTGAAGTATTTGGAATAGACCATTATGGAAGTGATATTCTTAAGGAGTTAATAGAGTTTAGGGATAAGAAAAGATAATGTTGAACCAGATCATGAATTTGATTAGACTATCATCAGTAAAAATACTTTAGAAGGAAGGCTAAGGGGTGATGAACCATATTATACATGTTCTGATGCTTGTAGCTTTGAAACTGACACAAATGATAATTGTTTGAAAAAACTGAAAAAATGATGTTCAAATTATCTAAAACAAGAAGGAAAAAACATACCACAAACAGTGTCTGATTTGATCCCAATAGAATGAAAATTGTGTGGCAATTGAGTATAATTTTTGAAAATGTGAAAGAGTTTAAATTTATAGTTACTAAGTATGCAATTCATAGAATGATTCAGATTTAGAAGTATGTGAATGGGACAACTAGAGTAAGGGTGAGATGTTGCAAGAAAAATTGCAAATATATACAAGTCTTGACACTGAAACTAATAACTTTATTATTAGGAATTACATTCCAGTACATCTATATGAGAAGGCCTCTAGAAATTATTTGTGCAACTCTAAATTTCTTACCAACATTTTAAAGATGGAATAATTGAACAACCGAATATCGGAATGTTCAAGATGTGAGATTTATTCAGAAAGAAGAATAATGTGCATGTTGTTATGACCATATCTAGAAGAACAAGGTTTAAAATTTTGAATGAAATTATGGGTGATTATATTAAGGAGTTTGGGAGAATTCTTAAGTATAAAAATGAATTGTTAAGGTCTAAACCTAAGAGTACTTGTGTGGTGAAGCTTGGTGACACTAATAAACTTGATAGGCAGTATTCGAGACATTTTACATGTATTTAAATCATTCAAGATGGCATTCATGTTATGTATAACATATATTGGGTGAGATGGTTATTTATTGAAGGGAGTATGCAGGGGTCAATTATTTATTGCAGTGGACAAAGATGACAATAACCAAATGCTTCCTTGCTTGGATTGTAGTAAAAAATGAGAACAAATATAATTGAAATTGGTTTATTTCTCTATTGTATGAATACTTGGAATTAGGAGATTGAACAAGTTTCACCATCATGTTAGAAAGAAGGTAAATTCTAGTAGGAAAGCTTTTCTGTTTCACTATTACAATCCGTTGGTTAACTCTTTTTTTAAAAAAAATAAATTAATTCAGTAATATTTGTTATAACTTGTATGGGCTGAATGTAGCTATTAATGAGTTGTTACCGACTTTTGAGAGTGCTAGGGATATTCTAGCAAATTGATCAAGGAATTGAAGGAGACTGCAAAGGAAGAATTTGTTTTGAAAGTGTGTTAGAAGTACTTTTGAAGCTGATTTCAAAGAAATAACGAGTTATCTAAATTAGGTAAGAAAATAATTGATGATCTACTTTACTATGATAAAAAAAATTATTGGTGCAAAATGTATTTTAGTTGTAAAGTCAAGTGTGATGCAGTAGATATAATAACATGTGTGAGAGCTTTAATGCTTGAGATCTTGATTGCAAGACATAAAATAATTATTAGTATACCTGAAGAGATAAGGGTTAACGTCATGACTAGGCTGAGTGAATTTCCAAACTCATGGGTAACCAATTTCTCTCTAATGACGATGAAAGTATTGGAGGCCAATATTGATAAGTCAATGAAATGTAATATTGAGATAAATGAAGTAATATGATATGAAGTTTTGGATGGATACCAAAATCAAAATGTATGTTTAAGACAGATGAAGCGTAATTGTAGATCTTGAATGTGTTGGATAATATAATAGATGGGGAAAATATAATATTAAAATAATAATACAATAATTAGAATAAATACTACTACAATAATATTCTTAAGTAATATATATAAATAATACTTGAGTCGTGCTAGGAACTGTCCTAAGAAACTATTTCAGCAGTGTGAAATGTTTCCCCAAGATTAAACAAGTCTTCTCTAATTAATTAGAGGATACAAGAATAAACAAAATATAAATAATACAAAAGAAAGCAAATCGAGAGAAGATATTAAGAATTGGCTAAATATTACTCCTTATCTTGATTTTCTCTTCTCAAAACTAACCAACCAATATATATAGAGATGAGCAAGGCGGTGGGAGACATCAGCAACTTGGAGAGAAAGTAATATATCAACATGGCCACCAAGTTCAATGACATATGTAATGATGTCATATGCAAACTTGGCCATCAAGTTTAATGACATGTGTAATGACATATGTGTATTTAGTCATCAAGATAATGTCATACAAACTTGATGAGCCAAATTTGGCTCTAAGTAATTTAAAATGTTTTTAAAATATCCAATGATTAACTTTTCAGGGACACTTCATCCAATTCTAAGTGTCAACGATCGCTAGTCAATATAAAACCCAACCAAATGAGTTGGGGTCGAATCCCACATCGAGTGGTACGTGTTTAAGATTCAATGGTAAAGTGTGAACATGATCAAGTCAGTCATAGGAATAGACATTATCTAATGAAAACATAATTCAAATCAGGGGGTGATACAAATGTCAAATAAGTGAGTTTTGATTTTAATTATCAACTACAACAACAACAAATAACACAAAAATAACAATAATGAGACGGGTTCTTGGGATGTGATTCGATTATAGGCTAATGTATACAAATAGGTAATTGCAATTGTTAGGAAATAGCTGTAAATTAGTGAATAAGCTAGACTATAGAGGAGGTAAACTTTCTCTCGAACAATTTACCCCGAATCAAGTTGATTTCTCTCGAACATCAACAAGCATGCAAAATAAGAACAACCTACGCTTTAGTACATTCACTCTCTTGAGCTGAATGTGTGGAAAAATGTTTAGGATTCACTCTTTCGAGCAGAACCCATGACAACCCAATACCCACTGACCATTAATCAATAATCTTAGTTTTAAAACATCTCTCTCGAGCAAGCCAAAACCACAATGGTAGAACTGCATTTGCAACTACAATTCTTAAATTGAACGACAATTAATAATTGAAATCACTTCTAAACAACATTTAAACTAACAATTAGCAATACCCATAAACTAAATCAGCCCATAATCACATAATCAAACCCCAAGAATTGAGGTTTTAGCTAGACATCATAAAAAGATAAAAATCTTTACCAAACTAAGTTTCCATCAACTGGGTAAGATTAATTTTGTCCTTACAATGTTCCAAGTCGAAGAATTTCAAAGACCCACTTCCAATTTCTCAAAAGTGAAAAACTTCAATTCTCCAAAGCTTAGGAAAAACTAGAGAAAACTGTAATTAAAAATATGAATATAATTTTATGATTGATAATTCCTCTTCTTTCTAAATGTTCAAAAATGTATTTATAGTCGCCAAAAATGTGCTGCGAAGAGTCACTCGGCGAAGTTAGTCGGGCTCGACAATCCGCCCTTTGGTCAATTCCATCGCCCTTTTTGCCTTGGCCTTCAGCATCCTCGAGGTCTGTAACTTTGAGCGATCCAACACTGTATCACGGAACCACTCGGCGATCCGCCGACATCTGTTTTTTCTCACCGACTTGGTTCTTTCCTTCAGGGCTTGGCACACTGGAACTTTAGGCGGTCAAGAAGCCGTTTGGCGACTCGCCAAGTGGACTTGGCAATCACCAGGCTTACTTTTCTTCATTCTTTCAGCTCGCTTTGTTCCTTTTTGCAAATTAGTGTCCTTGCTTTGTTCCTCAATCCAAATAACCTGGAAATCAAGGATTTTACATCAGTTATTGGCACAAATAAGCATTGAGGACACTAAATCTATACAAATAAATCCCTAAATGAGTCCAAATCTCAGACTCATCAACACCCCTAACTTAAATTTTTGCTTGTCCTACAAGTAAAACTCAAGTTCAGCAGTTCAAAAAGAATGTCTCAATCAGTGTTACACAAGACTCAATCATAAATGCACACAACAAGACTCAACTTACTTATGCAAAGATCAATTGTGCACTCAAAGGTTCAAGTTGTGACTCACCATTACCAACGATTCTCAAGTTCACTATACTTGCTTCAAATGCAAGTTCAAGCTCAACAAAGGTGCTCAAATTCCCTCACACAAAGAATGATTCCATATTCACACTATTATTCATCACTTTATAGTTTCGAAATCACATACAACTCTCACACTCACAAAGATGAACACATGCATGACTTCAACCATAGGTTTGCCCTTATTTTCCAACCAACACTTGTTTTAGCTCACTCAAGATCAAAAAGGTCTTTTTAAGGCTTATAACGGGGCTGAGTGTAAAGGTATGGTCATTTAGGCTCAGTGGTTGTTATCCTCATGAAATGTGGTATGAACAACTTTCCTTCCTTTTCTTCAGCATTTTTCATTCATGCTCAAAATTCACCCTATTATTCACTTCTCATGGACTACCGGACACCCCATTTCCTTTGCAACTTTCATTACTTTATTTCACAACTTTTTCTTTCTTTTTATTTTTCATTTCTCTTTTCTTTTCTCTTCTCTTTCTTTTGTATGGAGGGGTTTCATATTTCTCAAAACCATGGATCAAAGGGGGATTTATTTGCACTTCTTGATTTACCTTCTCTTGTCACCACACCCCCAACTTAGGCTTTTGGCCTAAGTTGGCTATTCAAACAAACCACACTTCATGAGGATTATGGGTGAAGGGATAAAGAGGTGTTACAATTGCATCAAGTTCCTTCCAAGAAAAGGATAAAGCTCAAAGGGTGTTCAAGCAAAGTTCACACTCTCACAAGGTAGGCTACAAAAGAGGTATAATGTCAAATTGTTTCACTATTCAAGATTGTTGCCTAAGATCATTTCAAGAGCTTGCATCACCTAGTTAGCCAGACTAACGGGATAAATTCTAGGTGTCATCACACATGGTTCACGGTAAGCTCATCACACAAGGCATTGACACCAATATCAAACAAGACTCCACACTTTCGCTAGTGTGCAATGTTCATCACAAGAGACTCATTCGATAATCGGCTAGTCACAACGAGATGCAAAAAGTTCACATATTGTCTATGCAACTTCATTTGGCCTCATCGTAGCCGCACATTCATTTTTGTTCGATTAAGAGAACTATTCAAGTCATCGGTATTGATCATAACTGATACTCAAATTTGCACAAGAACAGCCACAATCAACACAACAAGAGGTGGCAATTTTTTTTTTGGAAGGGTCAAAATCATTACATTCAAAACAAGGAGCCATAAGCTCAAACATCCACAAAACAGTGCCATAACACAAGTTAAACACAAAAGCCCAATATATACAAAAATAATAATCACAAGAGGTAGATATGAAAATACCTTACCCCACCACAAATAAAAAGCAATTTGTCCTCAAATGCAATAAAGTACTAAAAATCAATAAAAGTGACAGAGAGGGAGGTAAAGAGGGATCATGTCTACACTAAAAATCAATAAAAGGATTTTACATCAGTTATTGGCACAAAATAAGCATTTGAGGACACTAAATCTATACAAATAAAGCCTTAAATGAGTCCAAATCTCGGACTTATCATCCAACAATCTCTCATATATTTTAAAAAGATTTTGAAATAAAGAACTAGACTTGCTTAATTTTGTATGATCAAAATGTAATAGATATAGTGTCTTTCGGACTATGAACCAAACTTAGACCGGTAAAATTTAACTTATAAAATTATTGGTGAAATATAAAATTTCTATGAACCAATTATTCTTTTGTAAGTCAGAGATTCTACCAATCACATTTTAATCCTCATATTTTGTTGTTCAACGCGGTTTTGCGCCAATAAGCCATGCGCGTGCCTGGTCATTCATGAGAGCTCTAGAGACTAGGTCAAAATTTCATAGGAGCGGCTTCACTCCACTTCTCATATAGGTGAATTCATCAAGTGTATACTGGTTTAAATACACCATCCATAAAGGCTATGAATTCATTAAGAGTTAATAACTCATCCCTCATAATTAGTAAGTAGTTCAAGCACTCTCTATTAGTACACAATGTCAATATCAACTTGTTATTATGAACCTACTTCATGGGATCTCCAGTCACATAGGTTGGGTTACCATCTCTATTGACAATCATATTGGCCTTAACCCCATCTCTTTCGAGGATTGTAGAATTAATTTTCTTCCCACAAGTTTAGTCAGTGAATCGGCCGAATTCAGTTCTGACTTCACACAATCAATGGAACTTACTCCATCTCTCATTAGCTGCTTAACGACATCATGTCTCCATTTCATGTGTCTGCTCTTACAATTGTAAGACTTATTCTTCACAATAGCAATTGCGGCTTGACAATCACAGTGTATAAACACATGAGGAAATTCATTCTTTATTAAAGGGATATTCGCTAAGAAATTTCTTAGCCCTTCAACCTCAGAACCAGCCAGTTCCAAAGCTACAAACTCTGACTACATAGTCAATCTAGCAATGATCGTTTGTTTAGCTGATTTCCATGATAGTACCACCACCTAAGGTGAACACATATCCACTAATGGATTTTGTCTCATTTGAATCAGAGATTCAGTTAGCATCACAAATGTAGAAGGAAATC
The DNA here is from genome assembly GCF_000226075.1 of Solanum tuberosum. Classification (NCBI taxonomy): domain Eukaryota; kingdom Viridiplantae; phylum Streptophyta; class Magnoliopsida; order Solanales; family Solanaceae; genus Solanum; species Solanum tuberosum. Next base: position 165,915 of record NW_006239124.1, read on the forward strand.
CACTATACTTGATACCATAATTCATGGTTCCTCTCAAATATTTCATTAGTCTATTTAATGTAGACCAATGCTCTTTATTGGGATTATGAGTATATCTACTCAGTCTACACACAACATAGGCTATATCAGGCCTAGTAAAATTCATTAAATGCATCAGACTCACAATAATCTGAGCATACTTAGACTGAGCAACTAGGTCACCTTTACTCCTTTTCAATTGAGAGTTAGAATCATAAGGAGTGGCCACATTTGTCACCTCCAAAAATTCAAACCTTTTAAGAAGTCTTTCCACATAATGTTCTTGTGACAACATTATACCATCTTCACTCCTTATAACTTTTACTCCCAATATCATATTTACTTCACCCAGATCTCTCATATCAAAATTAGTAGACAAAAATGATTTGATACTCTACACAATATTCAAACTTGTACCAAATATAAGCATGTCATCAACATATAAACATATTATTACATAATCATTGTCTACCATTTTATTATAAACACATTTATCCACTTCAATAGAAGAAAAATCATATTTCATCAAGACTTGATCAAATTTTTCATGCCACTGCTTAGGAGCTTGTTTAAGGCCATAAAGAGATTTAACTAATTTAAAAACTTTATTTTATTGTCCAGAAAAAAACATCCTTCAGGTTGAACCATATAAATTTCTTCTTCTACATCACCATTAATAAAAGTGTTTTTACATCCATTTGATGGATAAAGAGCTTATGAATTGATGCTAAGGCAATTAAAATTCGAATAGAAGAAATTCTTGTCGCTGGTGCAAATGTATAAAAATAATCAATATTTTAATTTTGAGAAAAATCTTTTGCTACTAACCGAGCTTTATATTTATCTATAGATCCATCAGGATTAAGTTTCCTTTTGAAAATCCATTTACAACCAATAGGTTTTGCACCAGGAGGTAGATCAGTTAAAATCCATATATTATTTTTCATAATTGAATCAATTTCAATTTTTATTGCCTCTTTCCAAAATTTAGCATCAGAAGAAGATATAACTTCAGAATAAATTAATGGTTCACTGTCAACAAGAAAAGTTTGAAAATCATTTCCATAAGAAAAATATTATTTTCTAGGCCTTTTACTCCTTCTTAGTTCTTCAATATTAGAAATAGACTCACTATTCTTTCAGCAGGTACATGAAATTTTTTATCACATAGTGGAAAAATATGTTCAAAGAATTCAGCATTTTTGTCTCTAGTATTGCAATCAAGCACATCACTCTTTAAAACAAGAAATCTATATGTAGCACTATGTTCAGCATATCCAATAAGCATGCAATCAGCTGTTTTAGAACCTATTTTCCTCTTCTTAGGTTCAGGCAAGAGAACTTTAGCAAGACACCCCACACTTTTAAATATTTTAAATTAGGCTTATAACCTTTCCATAATTCATAAGGTGTTTTGACAATTCTTTTATGAGGAATTCTATTTTGTAAGTGGCATGTAGATAATATAGCTTCACCCCACAAATTATTAGGTGCATTAGAACTTATTAACATAGAGTTCATCATTTCCTTTAATGTTCTATTTTTCCTTTCAGCTACTCCATTGGATTCGGAGAGTAAGGTGGAGTTACTTCATGAATAATTCCTTCTTCTTTTTTCCACAAAAGGATTAATATTCTCCACCTCTATCAAATCTAATTCTCTTGATTTTTCTACTAAGTTGATTTTCAACTTCAGTTTTATAAGAAATAAAGGCAGTAAAAGCATCATCTTTATTTCTAAGTAAATATAACTTAGTAAATCTAGAAAAATCATCAATAAAAGTGACATAATATCTTTTACCACCTCTAGTCAGTGTTTGTTTTAAATCACCTAAATCAGTGTGAATTAAAGACAATAATTCAATTTCTCTATTTACTGAAAAACATGACTTTTTAGTAGTTTTAGCTTCAGCACATATTTCACATTTTTTAATATTATTTGAATCTAAGTCAGTTATCAAACCAAGTGATTGCATATTTTTTATATAAGAGAAATTATCATATACTAATCTAGCATGCCATAAAGAAATAGATTCAATCATGTAAGCAGAAGTAGATGTTTTTTCATTCACAACATCACAAACATTAAGTACAAAAAGTCCCTGGTTGCAATAGTCTTTTCCCACAAACGCATTATTTTTTGTCAGTATGATCTTTTCAGATTCAAATGACACTTTCACTCCAGCTGTATCAAGCAAGGCTACGAAAATCAGGTTTGCACGCATTGTAGGAACATGTAGCATAGTCATAAGGGCTAAAGTTTTTCCTGAAATAAGTTTCAGGAGCACTTTACCCTTACCCAAGACTTTAGTAGTTCTTGAGTCTCCAAGGTAGACTACTTCATTGTCATCCCCTTTTGATGTATAGGAGACAAATGCTTCTCGATCTGCACAGATGTGCCGAGTAGCCCCAGAGTCTACCACCCATTCTTTTATATGTGCTACAATGTTTACTTAAGAAATGACAGCTACAATAATTTCATTTCCTTTAGCTGAATTAGCCTTGGGAGGATAACTCTTTTCTTTGTCATTTTTTATTTTCTTCCTACACTGTGCGACATAATAACCTAATGTTTCACAAGTAAAACAAGAGCCTTTCTTTTTCTTAAACTTGATATTATAAGACCTGTAACCTTGAGACTTATTAACATACCTTTTATTGTTACTGCTTTGATCTTGTACTAAGTTTGCTAGCAGTGTTGATTTCTTTGCTTTGAATGACTCCTTTTTGTAGTTTGTTGTACCATAAACTTCTGTTAGAGTGACTGGAATAGTAACAGCTTTGGTAGCACCATCATAAATATTATTAGTAGTATCAAGACGTATATTATTTGTCATAGATTCTTAGATTGTTGGATAATATAATAGATGGAGAAAATATGATATTAAAATGATAATACAATAATTAGGATAAATACTACTACAATAATATTCTTAAGTAATATATATAAATAATACTTGAGTCGTGCTAGGCACTGTCCTAAGAAACTATTTCAGCAGTGTGAAATGTTTCCCCAAGATTAAACAAGTCTTCTCTAATTAATTAGAGGATACAGGAATCAACAAAATATAAATAATGCAAAAGAAATAAAGTCGAGAGAAGATATTAAGAATTGGCTAAGTATTACACCTTATATTGGTTTTCTCTTCTCAAAACTAACCAACCAATATATATAGAGAGGAGCAAGGCGGTGGGAGACATCAGCAACTTGGAGAGAAAGTAATATATTAACTTGGCCACCAAGTTCAATGACATATGTAATGATGTCATATGCAAACTTGGTCATCAAGTTTAATGACATATGTGTATTTAGTCATCAAGATAATGCCATACAAACTTGATGAGCCAAATTTGGCTCTAATTAATTTAAAATGTTTTTAAAATATCCAACAGAATGTTGAAGGAGATACTATGTGTGCATGTCTTAGCTACAATGTTGCATAAGCAATATGATCCACGTGGTTTTATTCATTCATGCTACTCTAAAGAGAGGTACTTGATGATTTACTCACATTTCATTCAACCCATGAATAACATGTCAATGTGGTCAAAATCAAGAGGATCTATGAATAACATGTCAATGTGGTCAAAATCAATAAATCCTCTTGTTGCATCAGTGATCAATAAAATGTCAGGCAGACCTAGAAAGTTGAGCATAAAAGGGTGGGTGAAACTTAGGTATCCGATAAATTAACTAAAATTGAAATAACTATGATATGTACTCATTACCAAGTTAAAGGTCATAATAAAACAAGATGTCATTTATTAAGGACCGAAAGAGTTGATTCTACGGCTAGAAAATAGAGAGTTGTACCTAATTCAACTGTTGCAGATTAAGTTCAAGAAAAGAAAGAGGAAGTTCAAAGATATCTTACTATTTTGTCAATTATTTTTCAAATTTAACCAACTAACATTATATATATATTACCTTAATTACCTTAAAATCATGAACTCCTAACTTGAATGTTAAATTACTATAATATCCCTAACTTGTGACTTTTTAGATGAGTTGTGACTTTTCTGATAAGTTGTGACTTTTTTCAAAGGGTTGTGATTTTTAGATGAGTTGTGACTTTTTGAAAGAGTTATGACTTTTCCAAAGAGTTGTGACTTTTCCAAAGGGTTGTGACTTCTCAGAAAGGCCGTGACTTTTCAGATAAGACAAAAAAATATTTTTTTTATACTACTCTTTGTTGACTATAAATAGAGGGATTTCCTCTTATTTTCAACCACAATTTTTTTAATCTTCTATTCGTCTTCTTCTTGCATTGTTAAAATATTTCGTGTGATTTATTGTCATTAGGTGAGTTTGAAGTTTAGCGGAATATGAGGTACCACAATTCTGATAAAGTAAATTGTTCTATCCTAAGAGGGTATATTCCTTAACCTCGAGTACTTGAGGAAAATAATTTTGATGATATAATAAAAAGAAATTGCTTACTATATACATTAGTATGTAATGTTCCAATATATGAAGTTAACATAATGTAGTCTAAATTTATTTGTTTTGGTTAACAATTTCTCTTGTTATGTAGATATATGCTTCTGAATATCTTTTTCAAATATTATTAAATTTCTCAAGAGTTAGAGAATTGTCACGATTTATTTTCTTGATGTTCAAGACAAAATAATGACTTTATTTATCAATGCTACTTATGTGATTGAGATTGTCAGGAAGTTTGCTTCAAAATAGTTATTACTATATATACATTGCCCTTTTGTTTTACTTGATTTACTATTTCTTAATATTTAAGTATTTTTTACGTAAGAAAAGTTTATATGACTTGTAATAACGTCAGTTGAAGTTTGTATTAGTTTATTTTTTATTGTAGTCTAAATTCATTTGTTTTTGTTAGAAATTTCTCTTGTGATGTAGATATATGCTTCTGAAGTATCTTTTCTAAAATTATTAAACTTCTCAAGAGTTAGAGAATTATCACGATTTATTTTTTTGATGTCCAAGACAAAAAAATGACTTTATTTATCAATGCTACTTATGTGATTTGGATTGTCAGGAAGTTTGCTTCAAAATAGTTATTACGATATAAACATTGCCCTTTTGTTTTACTGATTTACTAATTCTTAATATTTTAGTATTTCAATGTAGAAAAGTTCATATGACTTGTAATAATGTCAGTTGAAGTTTGTATTAGTTTAACTTTTATTGTAGTCTAACTTCATTTGTTTTTGTTAACAATTTCTCTTGTGATGTAGATATATGTTTCTGAATATTTTTTCCAAAATTATTAAACTTCTCAAGAGTTAGAGAATTGTCACAATTTGTGTTTTGATGCTCAAGATAAAATAATGACTTTATTTATCAATGTTATTTATGTAATAAGACCTATTTTTGAAAAAGACACTCAAACTTTGCGGGGGTCCTAATTAACTAGATTAATGTGAAATTATTGAACCATTTTTCGATATTTTATAGAGAGTGTATATCACTCACTTGAAGAGCGTGGAAACCAAAAAAAGTAAGATTAAACTTTTCTTTTGCAATATTTTTTATTAACTATATAAATATTCTTTTATTTTACTGTTAATTTTTTTTTCTTTCTTCTCCTTCCCGAGCTTCACCATTGAAGGAGAGATTTAATTGTAACTAAATAACACAATCTCAGTACATGAATGAAAATGCCTTTTCACTGGCAAAAAAAAATCATTGATAACGGAAGCAACAACAGATTTGTTGTTTCATCCTCAGATTTCTTCTCCTCCTTATTGACCGGCTGGGGTGAGAATCTTCGGGAAAATGATGGTGACTTCGAAGATAGAATCGTCGGTGTTATTTCAATTAACCCTGATCAATTTACGAGGGCTGAAATCCTGTTAAGACCAAGCAAAAATAATCTCATCTGCGTTTTCGGAGAGAGAATTTTCATTTTTTCAAATACAACCCATGTTGATTTAGAGCCAAAATCAAAGGCAAAACACACAAAAATAAGACTTTGATAGAAATTTTAATTTGAAATTTTTTTATTTTGAAAGAGGATTTGATTTTCCAGTTTTGATTTTAATTTAGTGTTGTAAATGGTGTTGTAACATTAATGGCGGCCACTCCACATGACGAAGAAGACCGACAAATGGGGTTAAGCATAATTGAAGAAGAAAGAAAAAATAAAGAATTAAAACTAAAAAAAAACATAAATAAAAACAAAGATTAGGAAATTATATAAAATTGACAGGTGGCAAACAATAATTGGTGCGTGCTTACACATTCCTTTTTATAAGTGGGATTAACTGAAAAATGAGATATTTATATCACTTTTAAATTATTTAGTGGGGTACTAGGACCCTTATAAAGTTTGAGTGTCTTTTTAAAAGAAGTGTCATAGTTGAATGGGGTAATTATGTATTTTTTTGTTTTACTAATTTACTATTTCTTAATATTTCAGTATTTCTGACAAAGAAAAGTTCATATGACTTCTAATAACGCTAGTTGAAGTTTGTATTAGTTTGATTTTTATTATTTATTTAATAATTAATTTTTATGAGATAAATATTTTCATTAATGCAAATCTCTCTCTCTCTCTCTCTCTCTCTATATATATATATATATATATATATTTGGGTAGGTATTTATATATGTCACGAATGTATTATCAAGTTAACAAGATCTTGTAACTTCAAAATATATTATTTAAAAAAAATTAGAGTTCTTTTTTAAAAAAAAAAACTCACAACAAATGTGAAAATATGTGAGTATATATGAATCACTTAAAATTTATCATTAACAAAATAAATTTTATATTCAGTAATATGGAATAAACATTTTCATTTTGTCCCTACACTAAATTAAATCTAATAACTATAAAAAAAAATAGTAACATTAATTAAAAGTCCTATTTGTTTATGTAAGTATAAAATTTATTAGAAATTCATCTATTGCACATTAATCCTTTAGTTATAGCATTATAAATTCTCTTAGTTATTACTAATTATTGCAAATGTTATTCACACCCTTTTACATTCTTTAGTTATAATTTTATGAATTTTCATCGTTATTACATTAATTATTTCTATCTTTCATCTTTCTTTATATTAACTTTTGACCAATAATTTTTCATATTATTATACCTTTACTTTATGATAACACGATATTGTTATTTTTCCTTGAACGAATCATGCTTGGTTGAATAAATTAAAAATTGTTTAAAAGTATAAGAACTATATCTTTGTTGGGTGTAAGATAAACATGTGATTATATATATGATTTCACATATATAATATATTCTTTAATTTTAATTTTTAGTTTTTTCGGTAAAAATAAAAAGGAAACCTTTCTTAGTTACTATGGACAGTCAGATTACTATCTTTGATTTATGTACACAGTCAATCGAGAAGTCAAATATGAGAGCTAAACAAAAAAAACGTCATCTATTATGTTATAACTTATAAAATAAAAATTAATATACAAAAATAGTTCTAAAAATTAAAATGTAGTTGTTCTCCACATGTTCATATGACATCTAAACAGATTAAGTGGAATACACGTGCAAAACACATCTGGTTAGATGACAAGAAAATACATAACAAATATCGTCTATAAGGCAATATTATTGAGATACGACTAATTACATGATTAAACCTCATCAAATTAAAATAAATATATACATTATTGCATTTAACAAATAATTTTTTTCATTGACCCTCTTCATAGGTTCGTGTAAATAAAAGATATATATGACGATCCACATTGAACATTCACAAAAGAATCTGCAATATTATTTTGTGCAAAGTTTATTATTTAAATCTTCACCTAAATTTTCTGAATTAATAATCACGTGCAACGCAGTGTCGAAAAACTAGTATATATATATATATACTAGTTTTTCGACACGTGCATTGCACGTGATTACCAATTCAGAAAATATATCTTATAGTAAATAGTATTGTTTATTTAAGCGAAAATTTGAATAATAAGCTTTGCAGAAAATAATATTGCAGATTTTTTTGTGAATGTTCAATGTGGATCATTATATATATCTCTTATTCACGCGAACCTATGAAGATGGTCAATGAAAATTTTTATTAGCTAAATGCATATATTTTATTTCAATTTGCTGAGGTTCAATCATCTAATTGGTCGTATCTCAATAATATTACCTTATAGACGATATTTGTTGTGTATTTTTCTTGTCATCTAACCATATGTGTTTGCACGTGTGTTTCACGTTAAACTACTCAAATGTCATATGAACATGTGAAGAGAACAACTATATTTTATTTTTTAGAACTAATTTAAAATAATATATTTTGAAGTTAAAATTAAATAATATATTTTAAAGTTAGAAGATCTTGTTAACTTGATAATACATTTGTGACATATATAAAACTTTAATTTAAATTCAAATACATACCATATATATATATATATATATATATATATATATGAGCTTTTCTTCGTTTAAAATAGTAATATTAAGAAATAGTAAATAAGTAAAACAAAAAGGCAATGTTTATATAGTAATAACTATTTTGAAGCAAACTTCCTAACATTCTAAATCACATTGATAAATAAAGTCATTATTTTGACTTGAACATCAGAAGAACAATTTGTGACCATTCTCTAACTCTTGAGAAATTTTGAAAAAATATGTTCAAAAGCATATATTTACATCACATGAGAAATTGTTAAAAAAATAAAAAATGATTTTAGACTACATCATGTTAACTTTATATATTGGAACATTACATACTAATGTATATATTATGCAAATTGATGGTCTTTCGGTAGTGCCAATCTAGAAATTCATCAAAACAAGGCAGTTTACTCAGCTATCAAAGATCACTATGAAAAGGGGAGGTAAAGACAACCGCATTTTGACAATAATAATGACGGTATGTTCCTTCACAAACAGTTAAAAAAGAAGAGAAAATATGAAGGTACAAAATGCAACGTAGAGACACCAGAGAAATATTGAGCGAAGGAAAATGATAGATACATTTCCTGTAATCCCCATAATAAAATTTCTCCTCTTTTTGCTTAATTCTTCTATTCTTGGTAGAACATTGAAGCATATCATCAAAGGGGAGTTAACACCACAACCATGTACTTAGCAAGTTACAAATGGACCACTATTAGCAACTAATTTAATTTTGATATGATAAAATTATTAAAAGATATTCAGAAGCATATATCTACATCACAAGAGAAATTTTTAACAAAAAGAAATCATCATGTTAACTTCATATATTGGAACATTACAAACTAATGTATATATTAAGCAAAAAATATTTATTTTATCATCAAAATTATTTTTCTCAAGTACGTGAGGTTATAGAAATAGAACGATTTACTTCATCAGAATAGTGATACCTCATATTCCGCTAAATTTTTAACTCACTCAATGACAATAAATCACACAAAACTTTTAAAATACAAGAAAAAGAAGAGTAGAAGATTAAAAATAATTGTGGTTGAAAAATGAGAGGAAGCTCCTCTATTTATAGTCAACAAAGGGTGGTATGAACAAATATTTTTGTGTCTTATCGGAAAAGTCATGACCTTTTGAGAAGTCGCAATCCTTTCGAAAAGTCACAACTTATTGAAAAAATCACAATTCTTTGGAAAAGTCACAACTCATCGAAAAATCACAACCCTTCGAAAAAAGTCACAACTTATCAGAAAAGTCACAACTCATCGAAAAATCACAACCCTTCGAAAAAAGTCACAACTTATCAAAAAGTCACAACTAATCGAAAAAGTCACAACCTAAGTTAGGGATATATTAGTAATTTAACATTTAAGTTAGGAGTTCATGCTTTTAAGGTAATATAGATAGATATGTGTGTGTGTGAGATTCTACTGCACAACACTTAATTGGAAAAAAAATGGACAAGGTATAATCACCTGTATAAAGAGAAGTTCCCTCCAAAAAACTAAAATCTTTTTTCCTGTTCCTTTTTATTAATAAAGCATCTACTACCAATTTCGAATAACAGCTTTGCTAAACACTAAGTAGGCGTTTGGCCATGCGATACCATCTCATGATTCCATATCATGAGAGGTGATACCATATTCTCCAAAAATCATGATATGGAATGTGATTCCATATCATGATTTGAGATATTTTAATATAATAATTGATCCATGAGTTTATATTTTGTTAAAACAACCCCACATTTTTATCTACTAACCATTTGTTTCATATGTAAATAAAATTTATAATCACATCATTACTTTTAAAATTTATTATTCGCACCAATATAAAATTTATTATTACTTTAAAACTTGGTGAATATAAATGATAAAAGTAGAAATTCATTTGGTGAATATAAATAAGAACGAAGGGAGTAATACTTTTTTGATTTTTCATAATAAAAAAAACGTCTTAATCTTGTGACTAAGCATAAATATTGATAAAAGACAATTTTCATTGGCGGTGCCGCACTTTCTTAATCTTAGTATTCGCAAAATGTTCGTTCACATGACTGAAGAATATCAAGTCCAATTGATTGAGGACTTGGGAAAAATTTGATCAATTAGTTATTAATATTTAGTCAAGTGGACTAGTTACAATTTTTTTGATTAAATTTTATTAGAAGTGTTTTTGACTCAAACTTGTGGTAACTTTTTAAAATTTCGTTATTCTATAATATTTAACTATTGATTTTTCTTGTAAATAGTTAGAAGTCAGTGATGTTTGTTAATTTTTATCTTAGTGCATTTAACTTCTAAGTTAATATTTACTCACTAATGTATGTTTTTTTTCTACTTTATAGGTTATTTGTAAGAGTAGTTGAGAGATATGAGCATATCAAGTACAATTTATGTTCGAGGAAATTGTCCGTACTATGTGGGAGGATTATATTAAAGACTAGTTCACTACAATTTATGTTCAATTTTTTTTATTGAATTTAAGTTTGATGAAACAGTTATTTAAGTGGGAAACAAATCTCTTTGTAATAATTTATTATGCGATTTTATAATTTTTATTTATTTGAAAAGATTGAATAAACAATTGGGGCTATTTTAATAGTTTTACAACTTATGGGATTTTTATGTTTATGAGAAAATATACGACACAAAAATTCCATATCGCATGTCCAAACAAACCTTCAATTTCATCTCATGATTCCATATCATGATACCAACAAAATATCATATCACCCAAGATGATACGCATCCACTGATTCCATGTCCTTTGAAAACTTTATAAAAAATTAACCTTCAAGAAATTTTCCTCAAATGGGGTACATTATACTATTATTTTACCTTAAAATATCAAAATCCACACAAGTAGTAACGGACAAAAAATGCCACAAAATTCAAAAATAGCACTATCCACATACATGATAGTTAAATTGTCTAGTGCAGTGCCATACAAACACAATAGTAACAACATATTCTATTCAGCCTAAAATATTCCTGTAAGCAGATTCGCAGCAGTCGAGATGGCTGCTCCTGTGATGGCACACTGAACCACTTGTTCATGAGAACGTTCTTCTAGTGTTAAAGACAAAGCTGCACCAGTTATTGCTCCCGCCAACGCGCTATTTTTCTGCATGGAGAAACTTTCAATACTTAGAAAACCTCAAAATAGTACACAAGAAACATATGCAAGACAACTACAATTACTACATTCCCACGATGGTCTCAACAAGGGTTGGCCCCAGATAGGTTCGGAGCCAACGAAAACTTAAGCTTATGGTGATTTCTCACAATATAGATTTTGTCTAGATGAATAATCGAGGTGGTGAAGTTGCTTTTGAAATGAACAACAACACAAATTCCACATGAACCAACAAATTCATGGACCAAGCAGAGAGAATGAACTACAGGAAATACTCATCCTACTACTAATAAATTAGCAACAACTAGACAACATGAAAACATATGATCATATCATGCTTCAGCAACCAGAAAAACTGACCCAGTCGTGAACACCGCGTGCCTCTTTCAATCCATATGTAAGTCCAGAGTACATCCCCGCAGCTAGTCCTGCGGAAGTTTAATGTAAATGATTCATGCTCAACATCCCCGAGTGAAATATACATGTGATTTATGAATGTAATGTATTGAGTTTGAATGTCACATTTGCAAAGAGAGAAAATTACTACCATCAACCAAATAAAAAAATAAAATAAAAATTCACTTTTCTAGTGAAATCCTATTTAAGATATTATTTTGTGGTTAACCTTATTTCATATATGCAATTGGACTAGCACACCAAGTAGGATCAATAAATCATGAAACTATTTCTACTAGATAAGTGGCAATTCCCTAGCATAAAGAGAAGATACGACAAATGTGTTAGTTGAACCATTGTATTTTGTTTATAATATGAAAGTCCGTCACTCTAGCCTGCCTTTATGTACATTGTTTAGTTTCTATCCTCATCGTTCTCTATCAGAGGTTAGGTCCATGTTTCTCTATGCTTTTGCAACTTTTTTGATTTATAGGACATGGGAGGGGTCAAGTCTATCCCCACGTCGTTAGGGTGATGGCTTAAATAGAGTCATCTTCCAATAAAATAAAATAATAAATAAATATATAAATGGAGGAGTTTTTTGTTCTTAAAGGAGAAACAAATCACAATCACTTAAAACTCAAATTGCAATAATCAGAGAAAAAAAAATGAGAGAGTAGGCTTTACCCCATTGAACAGATTCTTTTCCCGTGCTCTTTACCTGAAAAGGAATGCATAAGATGGTATTCAAATTAATCTGACTACAAATAGAAATCAATTTATAACCATATTTTACACATCTTCCAATGACGATTTCATTTTAATCCACAAACAAACTGGGAAACTCACTACCCACTAATCTTCTTGTCCATAAAATTAGAGACACGGGCAGAGTTAGGTAGGTCCGAGAAGTTCATCTGAACTTCTTATTACACTGCTTATTTAGGTTAAAATTAGCTTTAGGTATATATAGTAGAAATGTGGAACCCCTTTCGCTTCTTGTGTATGTACTTTTTCCATAGTTTGAATGCATCAACATAATGTAAACAGTTTTAAAAAAGAAAAGACAACAACAGAGGAAACATTATCTTACCAGGGCCTCAACTGACTTTCTGTTGGTCTCCCCTGCATCCAATATTACAAGAAAGTGAATAATAGTAGATTTTTATATATTCACAAAATTTAACTCAAAAATGATATGTAGACACCAAAAAGACTTGAGGGAATAGTAGTGGTAGGTTGTTGATTGTCAAAATGGCAATGATGATACAATTAGTAGAACAACACAATGGAATATTACTTTACTTACCTCTAAGGTCTGGAAATCGATTCTTCTTGGGACCAGTGATCTCTGGTGGTATGCTACTAGTATCTCCACCGGTACCTAAACCAATCAATTCAAATTAAAATACTAAACTATATACTCGCAACGAACAAAAATAAAATAAAATAAAGAGAGCAAAATTGAAAACACCCTGAATTTGACACAAATTATTAGTAGTTTACAAATTTTGAAAACCCCTTTTTACCTACAAACCAATGTAACATAGCAAGTAGTCTCAAACTCTGTAGCGTGGTGGTATAGAGAGCTCCCGTAGGAGAGTGGAACTCTTAATGAAGAGTTGAGAAAAGTATTGAAAAACTTAACAAGAGAAGTGTATTTCATTCAGGTTGAAAGATCAATTGGAGTTAAAAGGAGTATTTTTAAGACTATCAATAATTCAAAAATGAAACTAATAATTTGCGATAAGTCTCTCAAAAAGAAAATAAAATAGGCTTACTTTCAGAAGCAGTAAAATAAGCCTCACGAGCAACAGCTTGAACAGCACCAATCTGATCATGAAAATGAAAATGAAAATACACAAATTAAATTATAGTTATTGTGAAAAGAAGAGAAATATATGTATAGTATAATATACCCCAGCAGCTTTGACGAAACTTTCAGAAATACGATTAAGAAGAGGATGTCCCAAATCAAAAAGTCCTCCCTTATCAAATCCATGAAGCAATGATCGACTCTCCAAGTTACTGCTCATTTTCTTTGCTTTTTTTAACAATAGAAACAAAAAAACTTCTTTTATTTTTTGCAAAAAGAGAGAAGAACAAACAAAGCAAAATAAAAAAGTGAAGTGTGAAGGAAGGGAGAGTTTATAGGGAAAAATTGTATGTATTGATGTTTGGAAGTGACAAGACAGGTACGTGTCCATTTTTCTAAGTTTTGAAAATTGTGAACCGGTCTTCGTGGCAAACTTTGAGGTTTGAAACAGCCCCAACCTTAATGTTTTCTTTATTTATTTTACTGATATTGAATCCTTTTATCCTTGTTGTCACTCACCTTTTACTATTTCTTTTTCATGATTTTATATCTTCTGTATGTGCTGATACGTGACCTATAAATTGAAATCCAAGAAAATTAATATTTTTTTTCTTAATGTATACTACTTGCCGAAATGACATTATAATTAAATCTCTTTAAATCTATCTATACGTAATAGGAGAGGCAAAAATTGTCATGTGTCAGAATCACAAAAAAAACATAATCAATCATTAGTTGAAATTAATTATCTGAATTTAAATTATTATATAAAGACAATTGTTTAAACGTAATAAATTTTTTGTTTCCTTTTCCTTTTATAATTTAATTTAGACATTTTAAACTTTTTATGTCTTTTTTTTGCTTTGGAATGTCGATTTTAGTTTAGATGGACCTTTGGTTTGGATCTCGAGATTTTCAGACTCATTTTGAGTTACCCTGTGGCTTTTTGTTAAAATTGAGCATTGGGTATGCGACCTATATTTCATTAAGATGACATCACTTGGAAGTTTTACATCTTCGTTGAGTTCAGAATGTCGAATAACATAGTTTGTTTGCGTGCACGGGGTTCTAAACGAATCTCGAGCCCCTGTTGAGAAATTTTCTAAACTGTAAGTTTGAGGTGGTGCAGCCATTGCTCGTGCACCACGTCTTACTCTTCACGTTCACACGCTTGCTTGGAGTCGCGTTTGTAAAGTCGAATGAAATTGGTCCTCATGGTCGCTAGCTTGGCATCATTTTTGCGAAGACCAGTTTATTGGTCTTCGCATTCATGAGCTTGACCATCGCAACTGCGAAGATTTAGTGAACCAGATAAAGGATTAACCATCGCAATCGCGATCCTCGGAATTCCGCGATCGTGATGAGTAAGTGGCTGACAGTTTTATTCTTGTTCAACATTAATTTTCAACCTTCATTTCTCAAATAGTTCTTTTCTTTTAGAGCTATTGTGAGCTCAAATTGAAGGAGTATAAGTGAAATTTGTTGAGAGTTGCTTGGGAATAGTTTTAGAACGTTGCAGGATCGTTTTTCTCATCTTTAACCCGTAAGTTTTCATTTAATATATCATTTTTAGCTTGTAATGGCTCTTGTTGAGCTTATTTCTTGTTGGGTTGGTTTGAGGCATTTTAGAGCTCAGATTGTGCACATTTTCAGGGCACAAGTTTCTTGAGCTAGTTGGGACATATTGATGAAGTCAGTCTTCCTTGCATGGGTCTCAAAGTAACATTTTAGACCCAAATTTGATTGTTGCTTTATTGGTGTCAAAATGATTGTATCGATGTCGGAATCACAATTTTGCTAGTGTGACATTATTTAAAGGTTGCTTGGAAAGAAAATTCTTAGTTTAGAGATTTGAAGCTTCGAGGTACGGTATGCCTTACTATTCTTAGACTTTGCGTGTTGGTTGTTCTAACGTGATGATTTGCTAAGTGTTAGGCTGATATTTTAGCATGATTCCTTGTTGTTATCTTTATTGAATTGATTTAGCCTTATTTTGGTTGTTTGGGGTTGATTATGATTATTGTGATGTTATGGTTGTTCCCGTGAGTTGTGAACAAGCCAGGATGGCCTTAGTATTTATGTTGTTGAGCCTTAGCCTAGATTTGACTAGATCATGCTTTAGATGTTTACTTCGGTGGCCTATGAGGCATGTTTTGAACATGAATTAGGGTTAGATATGTGTCACAATCTAAAAAATCGACATGATGACACATGTCTTATCCCACCAAGACATGTCAGCCTAAAACCCAACTAAAGAAGTAAATGTGAAAGTAAGACAGAATAAAGGACTAACATAAAATAAATATAACATAACTCATAATGCCCCCAAGATTAGTGTCATGTGTACAAACCTCTAAGTATTATAGTAGATTCAAAGGAAATGTAAGTCTAACTGTCTTTGTATCTAGAATAGAACAAGACATTGTGAAAGAGTAGTGATGTGTCACGCTCCGAGCCTACATCCTGGACATGGTCGGCACTTAGAACCATTGTTGGTCCCAAACTAGCTCTTGCAGGGCTTTTTACTATACTGAAGGCTATAACACATATGCGGAAGCTTAAAAAAGATGAGCATGCAATAATTGTAGAAACAAACTTAAATCTTTTATTTAAAGATATGAAAATCTGAATAATATATCTATGTTTGTAAAATAATGCTGAAAGTTATAATTAGACTGACTCATCTATGAAGCCTCTAACATATTGAAGATAGATTACCAGGACAAGACCCAAGGCTATTTAAATACTCCGCTAACAATATATTTCAACTACTAATACTCAATATGATCAATTGAAGCCCTCCAAAAGTAAGGAGGTCTCACAAAACTTGGATGAAAGTAATCGTAAAAATGCATATGTTGTCATGAGTACCTGAATCTTCATCATAAAATGATACAACGCCGAATAAAGTCAGTACATGAAATATACGGTATGTAAAATAGCTGAGTGAAACATAAGTCTAAAACTGAACATACTGAGTTGAAATGAGTAACTTTGCATATAGACTGAAACAAGGCCAACTGAATAATAAAATATGCATGGTGCTTTAACAACAAAATTTTAAAATTGAATACATTAATAATAACAAATACTGAAATAATATAATTTATTTTACACGAGGAGTTTCTCTAACGGACAACCATCACTATGAGTCTCGTGATGATACAATGTCTTGTCCACGTTGCTAAAATCTCTATATACCTTGCTAGGGTATAGGACGTAACTCAATTTATGGATCCATCTAAAAACCTTCTTGAGGCTGGTGAGGAGTCGCCTGAATTATGGTAAGATTCTATGTACATTGCAACTCAATTTATGAAATTTGAGTTATCTTAACTCTTCTGCAAATTAGTGCTCAATACTCCCAAAACATGCAATAATTTAGTCATATAATATTTGGATTGGCATAATACTCAAATACTTCTTTAAGCATATACTGATCTTTAACTTTAACTGACTTAAACTCCTTTCTAAAACTGTTTATGCTTTCTTTATAATTAGTCATGTTTTCTATAAGAAACTGTCTATAGTTTATTTTTGAAACTATGCATCTTGATGCAAAAATATACTTTTTAAATTTCTTTTAAAATAATGCAGTTGAAGTTAAAATATATTTTCTTAAACTCTTTCTTGAATAATGAACATAAATAAAAAATATAATTTCTTGAAACTCTCCTAAAATAATGCACTCGAAGTTTGAAATAATAATACTTTCTTGAAATATTTCTTGAAAATAATGAAACCTACTTTTTTAATGAAAACAATTCATATGAAATACTATGACAAACTTTCGAATAACATTGACTAAAAAAGGTCCGTGTGGTAGTATAAGCATGAACCAACAATCAAAAATCATCAATGAATATGAAGTACCATAATTGTGATAATAAAAATCAAGAATTAAAAAATAAGAAATAGAAAGAATTCAAAAATCATGATCTTTTGGGGTAGAAACCTTAGCTTTGATCGTACTCACTAAAATTGTAGATGTATGAAGTGATGAAGAACTATGTTCCTCATTATGATAGGCTTACATACTTTAAAAGCTCCATGAATCTTGAAAAAGAGCCCTAACTTGAAGAAGAACGATCAGAAAACCTTTCTTGAGATTCTTGAATTAGTTTTGAAAATCCTATAACCAAGAATTAAGATTTTTATCAATGATTCATAATTATATGAAAGAATTTGAGTTGGAAAGATTGAAATCCTTGGAGAAGGACTTACCTTAAAAAAGAATCTTGAAAAAGATTTGAAAGAATCTTGTTTGGAAGTCTTATGTTATGATTTCCTTAAAATTTTGCCTTGACGTTTGAGAGAAAGGAGAAGGAGGAATTAAGAGATGGAAATATGATTGTTTAGGCTATTTTAGGAGTTAAAAAAATATTTTTGAGTTTTCCTAGGGGTAAAAAAACAAAATGATCCCTTTTAATGTTTTCTCATCGGCCAAAACATCACTATACTGCGCCAGGTTAGTAAAATGACCATAACTCTTTACTCCGAACTATGATTGATGCAAATTTGGTGGGTTGGAAAGAAGACTTAAATACCTTTAATTTTATAGGTTATGAGTCACTTAAAACTTCATATTCTAACCGATATGACCGTTTAAAGTTTACCCAAGTAAAATTTTGTATTGAAATTCAATGGGTAAGGAACCTTTCAACTCAACCTTGTGCTAGAAGATTCTTATGACTTTAATTCATCTCGAAATCTCTTCCCGCACTAAATAATTGACTTTAACACCAATGCCCAATTATGAGTCATTGATACAACCCTATACACATATGAAGAATGATTTGAATTTTAGCTTAGAAATTTTTAGGGTGTTATATAATGTTTGTTGAGATGACAAGAAACTACTTCACGAACTCCCAACTCAACGAAGATGAGAAGAGATGATCCGGGCTTATAACCTACACAAGTGTAGAAAGCAAGGGAGTGAGTACCAAACAACAACAGTACTCAACAAGCATCCCTACTAACCCCAAGTAAAGCAATACAGAACATAAGTACTCCCAACACTTTAACCGTACATCCACAAAACTACAACCAACACAAAATCAGATTAGCCCAACATAACAATTCTCAATTTTTGTAGCACTCACAGTCTTTCATATTCAACAACCACAATGTCTATAACAAAACACGCACAAATATTATAGAATCATAATGATGTGCAATGCAATAAAGTGCAATATTATATATAGTGACACATGCTTGTCCTACCGATACATATGTGCTCAGACTTTGACCGGAACTCATGGAGGACTCACAAGGTCCATATATCCATCGAAATCATTTTCCATCCGTATAATCAAAGCAGATCTCATCACAGTATTTCAAAATCAATGCAAGTAGTCATGTTCACATAAATAATGAGAAAATGATCACTTTCATATCAAAACACAATCTATATCAACACAATCATGATACATCATCAATAATTAATCAATATAATAGTTCAAATCATCCACAACACATCACACATCAATATACCATCAAGTAGCCTTTTCATTTTCCTTTCTTCATCATTAGAATCATTCAACAAGAACAAGTGACCACAAATATCAAATTCTTCATCAATTTTCATTATTTCCCAACACATACAATAAGAAATACAAGATTCTATATGTTTAACAAAGAATCAAGAAGTTCACTTGCCTTAAAAGAACAAATAATCAACTAGGCACTTGAGTTTTACCTCTCTGATGGTCTCCAAATCAACAAAATCAAAACAAATATGAAATCACAATAAGAATTCGAGAACAACGCCCCATATTGATGATTTTGAAAACTAGGTCCAAATCGACCCAAAAAGTCATTCTCGAGGGCTGAGGATAAATCTAGAATTTTTATTGAAAATCATAATATTCAAAGATTTCGGAACTCAAAAGTGAAATTGTAACAAAAAGAGTTCAAAATCATGCTCAAAACTCTAACTTACTTAAAAATACACAAGTTCATGAGAAAAACCCTCAATACTCGGGTCCGAAACTCTTGACTTAAATTTGATATATTTCTTGAAAAATATCTTACCCATGCTTAGGAAAGTTCAAATATGAAATTTCATCGAAAACATAGTTAAAATCGACGTCCTTGAAAGTAACACCTCGGACTACCATCAGTTTTTTTAGTTTTGGCTCAACTTCAAACAATCATATCTTTTAGCACATAAAGAGTTAGGTGGCGCATGAGATATCAAATCGAAGGTCTTTGAGTTTTCTTTCCAACGTCGCCAAGTTTGCTAAATTCCAAGCTTTGAGTAAAAAGTTATGGTTGTTTGAGTGAAGCCTCTCTAGTTAAGGCTTTTCATCCATTTAAAGAAGGGTATTTTGGTCTTTTCCTTACCCCTACAGGCCTACCCACGTTGTACTCACCCAATTTAGGGGTCTAATCAGACGTTAAGTCATTTTTCATATTCCTAAACACTTAGAACTTTAGGGCTAAGTTTCAAGAAGAGGAAAAGAGGGTTTTGTCAAGCTTTCGTTCAAGAGTTGAAGAATTTCGCCAAGAACAATCATTCTTTCCAGGTAAGTGAGGTTTCCCATAGTGATTGATTTGTTCAGGTCTATTTTGTTGGAAAATTCAGTTTATAACAATAAATTTAGTTTCCTAATTGTGAAACGGTTAATTACTCGAATGTATCAATATAATCATTTGATTATTTCTACTAATGATTCTAACAAAAAGAACCCTCGAGTTTGCTAAGAGATTTTGGACCAAGGACATGCAAATTTACCTTTCTCCAATCTCTCTTGGAGCATTAACTTCATGTAGGACAACTGTGGGTCTGTGTCAACTCGCAACCAAGTATTCAATTTTACCAATTTTTTGGGGGGGTTCCTCATGCCAAGCATGTAATTCTTTCATTAATTCATCAATGAAATCATTTATGTTAAGTATTATTAAAGAGTTCTTGAGTTTTAGTCCCATTCTTTAACAATGGTGGTTTTGAGTTCTTGAGGCGAGGGTCTTGTGAATGAGTGTTGTTTCTTGGTAGATTTTGTGTGAAATTTCAGTGAATTCTTATTGGGTTTGTGAATCAATGAGAATTTGGAAGGAACCAATTGATTTCAAATGAGTTAGGACCTGAAATTGAGAAGAAAAATTCGTCAAATTTTCTGAGTAGGGGCCTAGGGCGGCACACCACCCATAGCGCCAGGAGTTTTGCTTTGTAGTTTAGGCCCTGGCGCGATGCACCAGCAGTGCGTCAAGGCCTGACTTCAGTAGTTCGGCCCTGGGGTGACGCACCACCAGTGCGCCAAGGTCGTTTGAGTTTCTTTTCTTTCTGTGCTTCATTCCGAACATGTTCCTTCTAATCGTACTTACTTTCTCTTTTTAATATGAACTCTTAAGGTCTTCATAAATCCTTGGGAGAGTTTATATGTCCCACCCACATGTCTTCATTTACACTCCAAATTAACGTAAGATAAGAGGAAAGTTTAAAGGTCCTATCTCATAAAAACTTAAGAACTTCAAATGTTATTTATATACCTATATATATGTACCTATGTTGATTATTGGGCTTGAAAGATAAGTTCACAAGTGTTTTTTTTAAGAATGCAAGTACGTCTATTGTTTTTGAAAAGTACTTCAATAAAGTAAAAAGTCCCTTCTTTGTAATGGGTGAATTGAGCATAAAGTTATATCAATTATTTTGGAAGTAGTATTGAGCACCGAATTGAGTTAAAGTCTTTTATAACTTGGAAGTTCCATAAAAATACGTAGCCAGCGTAGGATAGGTTTGATTCTTCATGCGACTCCTCACTGCCTATGAGAAGGCCTTTTAGATGGATCCATAGTCACAATATCATCTTATACTATGGCAAGGTATATGATGGCCCTTGCAACGTGGGTGAAATGTTGTTTCATTGCTAGGCTCATGGTAATGGTTGTCGGTTAGAAAAACTCCCCACAAAGTAAAATATATTATTTTATGTTGCTTTCATTGAATATCTTATTGCAAAATTTAAATGGTTTTCACTTCATATTCATGTATTGATCCAGATATGTTGTTAGTCGTTCAAGTTAGTTAATTGTTTACTCTAACCCTATCACTTACCAGTACATTCAATGTACTAACGTCATTCGACCTGCATCTGATTATGATGCAGATACAGGTGCTCAGGATCATCAACAAGTGTTTCATTGAGATCACTATTCACTCACAGTCAGTATTTGGTGAGGCCTCCTTGCTTCCGGGAGACTCCATTTTTATTTTAGTTTTAGTAGTAGTTGAGATGTCGTGGGTCTTGTCCCGACATCTATCTTGAATTGTTAGAGGCTTCATAGACAGACAAGATTAGATATGTTATAGTTGTATCAGGTTCTTGATTTTAAAAGTGATGACTTATGTTGAGTATTTTAAGACAGTAATTTAAGACTCTTCTTTGAATGTCTAAAGGTTCATCTATCTAAGCTTCCGCATATGATGTAAAGTCATTGCCAGTCACATCTAGGGTGTAGACTCAAATCGTGACATTGAAATCCTCAATTTATTAAACTTTAACTTCACTAGAAATCTCCAAATTCTCAAGCTTATACGCAGTTAATATGATATGTCAAAATTAGTTTACCCATAGCATAAGGTTCCTATATATAGTTTTTTTTTTATTGAAAATTGAATTCAAATCGATAAAACCTCAATTTTCCCTAAGAATTCACAAAAAAGGAAAGAAATCAAAAGAAGATGTTTGGCACCCAGTTGTCTATCAATGGTGGTAGTGTAGGATTGCAAAATTTCATTTACAGGAGCCAGTTCACAAGGCTGGTGTTATTTATATTGAAAAGGAAAAAGCATACTAGTTCAAGGTGAAATTGCAGTGGATGAAGATGTGTAGAATAGTTTCTTTCTCATTTTTCCAAATAGGGTATATGGGTTATCAATATTAATCTCAATTATGCAAGACAAGTTCATGCGAGACAGATTGAAAATGCTATGTGAGGCAAGACAGAGCAGGTTAATATCTTTACAAGTTTAAATGGATTTGCCCTGCAACCACCCCGCCTTATTTGCCATCCCTACTTGTAGCGTAGCTTTTGGGTAACTATTTTTCAACTACATCTCAAATGGTGGCTAAACGTTAATTAATGCCCATAAACTTACCAGTGCCATGCCATTGCATAAACATCTGACTAATGCAAGCAAAAGCAATATTGACCAATATGTAACTTGCAACTAACTTTCAATCCCAAAGAAAGATGAAGATCAACAACAGTACATCCTGGTCCTGTCTCAACAAGACAAAGACCAAAAACAGAATATCCTCGTCCCGTCTTAACAACAAAAGAAAGAACGGAACACTCTGAAGACGGCGAAAACCTAGTATGTTTTTGAACAGTCGTGTAACTCAGACAAAAATAAGATTTTTATTTGTTCATAAGTGCCTGATTAATAGCGTAGAGTTTATCCTATTTGTTCAGTACTATCTCAATTTTTTATTGGAGTTAACTGTCACAATAAAAATTTCAAAACACAAATTTAGAGAACAAGAAAAAGGTTGACAGAGACGAGGGATGATGAGTCCGAGAAGCAATTCTTCAGCACAACCAGAACATCCACCCGCTACGTGATAAAATGTTATTTTGTTCCAAAGTAGCTCAACACTTCAAGGAGAATGAAAAACAGCGAAGAAGATGGAACCGCATTAGCTTTACGGTTTGTCTTACCACCAGTGCTGTTTTCTCAAATATATATACTAGTAGACAACGTATCACTGGAATTACGATAATGTACAATTCCCTATAAGTTACACAAACATGAGTAGCAAACTTGGCCTCAAGCAGGATTCACTAACCTCCCACAGTAACTGTTGATCACCATTGACCATTAAACGCAAGAACACCTTGCGAGGTCAAAAATTGATGCCCTACTACATATGGTTCACATAACTAAGGAAAATGGGAAAAAGAAGAAGTAAAGAATAGAAGAAAATTCTCTAGCTATGAAGCATTTGGGGAAGCCACTAATCTCTCCCCATGCTTGTAACAGCACTGTACATACTCCCCTCCACCAATACTCATAAAATTCCAAAATCACCAAGTAAACCAAATTCTTGCTCTGGAACTTGGACAGATTAGCTTATCTGCACAAGCACATGCTCAAAGAGAGTTGATCATAACATGAGTCAAAATGGTATCATGAATCTTGAAATATTACGATCCATTTACAGCCATTTCAGGAGATGACTTTGGTTGTATCAATGGACAGTCTTCTTCATGCTTCCTACTATCTGGAGATTTGTGCAAGCTTTCAGAATTTTTTTTAGGAGAAGTTGCTTGTTTGTTGGCATGATTTTCAAAATCAGCATTACCATTATCAGAAAGACTCCCTTCCTCATCATGGTTAGCCTCAACAGATCTCTTGTTTTCATCAGATTGAGGGCTACCTGGTGCAGCACTCCCATTATCAGCAGGACTTTCTGTAGTTTTGGAGGGCAACACAGCTTGACTTAAAGTTGAGCATAAAGCAGCAAAAACACTGTCCCTTGATTTAGAACCCTTAGCGACACGTTGCAACCTTTTTGGCTCAGGGTCTTCTTTGGGAGCCACCTTCCGTTTCAACGGAAAAGAGTCTGCTCCATCTTCATCAGAATTATCTGACTGCTTCTTAGGTGGTGGCTTATAATCTTCATCGTTGTCGTCATCCCCAGAATCAACAACTCCCCCGGATCTTCAGTAACATATGAGAAGTCATCATATGTCACTTAATTTAGCAAATACACATTCTAAAAATCACAAAATACCTATCAGATGTGTAGCTCGGAGCAGATCCCTTCGGCACCGCCAGTTGAGACTTCACTCTGCTTGCATTCACCACAGAGGCTGATGCAGAATCTTCCTCATCACTGACAGATTGCTTGTTCAGTGGTTATCAAAATAAAAACAATTCTACAAAATAATAGGTAAAGGGATACCTCTCTTCGTTGAAATAATCTTCTTCTTCTTTCTCTAAACTACGCTCATCAACTCGTTTCCTCGGGTCTAATAAATTGCCAACACTTCTCATCCCTGAATCCTCTAGGGACTGTAATAACACAAAACAGCCATAATAAGCTCAAGTATCCAACAAGAACACATGACAGTAACAGGCATAACTATGCAGATACCTGCTCATATTTAACTTTCAGAGAGTTGATGGATGAGAACTTTTCAAACTTGACCAACTCATCCCAAAATGAGTCCACTAAATACTTGAGCAATATTTTTAAGTTGTCCTGCATAGTATCACATCAAGACCAAGAATGCATGAACAAACAAATATAAAGGAGGACAGAGAGGGCAGGGAGGCAACAGCCTGACCCAGTGAAGGAAGGTATGTGTACCTTACGGATGTACTCAAAAAGCTCTAGAACAGCCGAGTTCAGAAGATTATAGCGATCTCCATTAGCAACAAAAGCATTAACAATTGGTTTTAAAAGATTCTTCTCGGCGATATGATTCATCAAATACTCATCCTGCAGAATACACCCAGTATTTAAAAAAATATTTATACATATACAGAAGCATAACTCACTGGGTATGTTGTTGTTGTATACAGAAGCATAACTCCTAAAGATGTCTTCACGGAAGGAAATGCAAATATTAAGACCCCTAGAACTCAGCTATCTTATAGAAAAACATTGGTCACTGATATGTAATAAGCAATGACAACTTTAATGCAAGAATCTTCTACATAGACAGATTTTTCTTTTTTCTATTTTCCTTTTTAAAAGGGGACATTCTATCTCATTGTATCACATTCTGTTATGCGAGATTAGAAAATCACCATCAATACCTTGGTCTAGGTCCGAGATAATTCTTTGTTCCATAGCCCCAGGGCTATTTACAAATAGCCAATTAAGAAGTTTTAGATGTACTAGCACTTGCATTTCTTGTTCTATGTCCACTGGATTGGATCGAACTAGTTAATTTGGCAGGAAGATAATGGCATAAAAGAAGCATTCCTTTTGGAAAGAGTAAAGAGTTACTAAACAGGTCCATCCAGAGCACATCTAATAGTTTTATTCTCTAGAACCAAGAAAATGACCATTCTCTACAAACCCTATATTACATAACCTGCATATGTTGATGATTCACCCTAATCCATTTCACCTCAATGGGACAGCATATAAAAGTTAATACACTAAAAGAGTCCCTCAAGCTAAAATTGAGCTAGGAATTCCATCTACCAAGCTGTCTTTTTGACTATTTAAATGAAAAAGATTGAAGGGCTTGTCATCGAACAGAAAATACCACATTCTATTTGGAGATGCTTTTGCGTTAATTTGCATGGTCACAGAGTATAAACCGATAATCCTTAGGCATGTCCATACTTAACACATAAAACACACTTCGAAAATGTTAGAATAGGAATAGGAATAGGATAAGTATATCGAATCTTACTTGAAAAGGGATTTAATAAAGTGTTTATAAGCAGGGGTCTGAGTGTAACAATGTAGATACACAATTCAATAATATTTTTTCTTATATTTCTCACATGGTATTAGAGCAGGACCCATCTCACCCAATGTTAGGCCCATATATTAAAAATTGTCCATGCACCAAATATCCAGCCCTGGGCGTGAGGTGGGGTGTTGAAGAATAAAAAGAAGTCCCACATTGGTGGTTAATGAGATGGGTGGTCTCCTCATAAGGTTTAGGCAATCCTCCTTCTCTTGGACTAGTTTCTGGGGTGTGAATAGGCCCAAGACGGCAAGACCTAATTTTACATGGTTTGCAACAGTCCCTTCAAGCTTGGTTTGGGAGTTCAACATGAGTTCAGAAGTTTGGCATGACCCGTAGTGGAGTTGACCACTCTATGTTTAATTATCATTCTACACCAAATTTGTGAATTTATTTGGTGGTTTACGTTGACGATATCGTTATCACTAACAATGATCAAGATGATATCACTAATTTGAAGCAACATCTCTTTCAACATTTCTAGACTAAAGACCACGACTAACTGAAGTATTTTCTAGATATTGAGGTTGCTCAATCCAGATCAAGTATTTTTATTTCTAAACACAAGTATGCCTTAGACATTCTTGAGACAAGAATGATGAGATGTAGCCCATTGACACTCCTATGGATCCTGTTGAGAATATAATTAACTGATAAAAGTGTGTTCTCTCTAACAACTTAAGTTTTTAAATGAGATATCGCACACTTCAGCATGGTATCAGAACAGGCACCTCTACCTGGGATTGAATCTCACCGCCACCCATATCAAAAAGAATTTTCATGTGTTTGGCCCATGAAAAAAATCAAGCCAGCACGTGAGGGGGCGTGTTGATAATATAATTAAGTAGTTAAAGTGTGCTCTCTCTAACAATTTAAACTTTTAGATGAGATGGTCACACACTTCAACAAATCCAAATGCTAAACTCTTGTCATGACAAGGAGAGCCACTCAATGATCCTTGAAGGCCTAGGCGGCTAGTTAAAAAGTTAAATTATCTCATAGTAACTAAACCTGGCATCTCGTTTCTTGTGATTGTTGTAAGTCGGTTTATTACTTCCCCCTATGATAGTCATTGGGTGCAGTTGTTCATATTCTACAATATATAAAGTCAGCTCCAGGACTACTCTTTGATGATTGAGGCCATGAACATAAAATTGGATATACAAATATTGATTGGGTAAGATCACCCTCGAATACGCGTTCTACATTCGGATATTGTGTTTTAGTAAGAGGTAATTTAGTATCCTAGAGGAGTAAGAAACAAGGTGTGGTTGCTCGATCCAATAAAGAAGCAGAATATCGAGACAATGGTTGTAGCAACTTGTGAGCTAGTGTGCATCAAACAGTTGCTGAGAGAACCAAAATTTGGAGAAAGTGGTTAGATGCAACTTGTGTGTGATAATCAAGCAACCCTTCATATCGCGTCAAATACATGAAATTGAGATAACTCAACACATGAGATTGATTATCACTTTGTAAGGGAAAAGATGCTCTCAAGAGATATTGTCACAAAATTTGTGAATTCGAGTGATCAACTTGCAAATATCCTCACCATGTCCCTCACCGCCCTCGTATTGATCACACATGTAACAAGCTTGGTACATATGACTTGTATGCCCAAATTTGAGGGAGAGTGTTAGAATAGGACTAGTATATATGATCTTTCTTGGAAATGGATTGTAATATAATGTCTATAAATAGGGTTTCAATGTAATAATGCAGAATAATATTTTTCTTCTATATTTTTCACAGAAAGGCTGGACAATTATCTAGGACAGCAAGTGTTGCAGCGGAACTGATTGCAAAAAAGGGGATATAAGCCAATTTAAAACTAGATCATTGAGAGGTATTTGGAAAAGGGTACTCTAGATTGTAGGGTTCTTTTTTGTTTATCTTGTTCACATGTTTCCTCCTTTAGGCCTATAGAATCACTGTTTACCTTATATATAAGAATTTGAAAAAAATATTGAACTAAGGATCCAACCAGTACAATCATAATTGGGCAAGTCGATTTTGCATCCAAGGACATAAATACAAGACAACTAAATAGTAACACATATGAGGAACATAACAGGTGCAAGACATGCTTCTTACAAAAGAGGATTGACCAGATTAGTCAACAAGAGCCAAAGTATCTTGAGATCATGGCAGAGACAAAGTAGTCATTATGAAGGACAAATTAATCAAAACTTGATGCAGTTCAATCACATTGACAAATGATCCTCTTGGTTAATAGAAGTCAACAACTCACATTGCGGGAAATAAGAGTTCTCATGAATCTAACAGCAGCAACTACTAGGTACTTTTCTCTTCTTCGTGTCAACAACAGAACTTTATCTACCACATTATTAAGAAGAAAGCTGCACCTGCAACACAGAAAAGAAACCACATTATACCAAAGGGTTGAAATAGGGCTTTGGTACCAAACAAATTGCATGCAGAGATGAGAAACTTACTTTATTCTATAAGGATGGTGCACGGCACAAAAACATAAGAGATCACATATATTTAGAAGTATTTCAGGCTTCACACAACTTTGCTTCACATTTCCTCCATCAGTGTTTTCAGACTCACTGACTGATAGTGAATCCCTATTCGGAGGGCAGGATAATGTTATAGTTTGAACCAATCCGGTTAGGTGCTTCTCATAAAAAATTTCAACAATAGTGTCCCTCTGCAACAAATTGAAAATGTTAGAAAGTAAGATAAATGAAAAGAAAATTGAGAGATATCTTGCTTATTTCCTCAAGCATTGGGGATTAAAAGGCTAAAGTGTACATATTCTAAATAGGGAAAATAGAATCAAAATAAATAATTACATGAGTAAATCAAGCTATAGTATATGTACAAGATCCTAAAATATCCTCAAGACACTTGCACTCTCCCTCAATGGTGCATATAAATTGTTAAAATATTAATGTATAGAGTGTTCCACATGGAAAGGAATTGTAATGTATTGTTTATAAATAGGGCTCAGTGTAATTATGTAGTTTATGCATCTTAATATTTTTCCCTTCTTTTACATCTCACTTGGTATCAGAGCAAGTGATCAGAGCAACCATGAGAAACGTCCAGGATATAGAAGTCAGTTGTCATGCCTTCTTTTCGGTGACTTTCAGATCTGACAAGCGTTACCATTCTTTCTGCCAATATTTTGTGAGAACTAACAGCACCACAAGGTCCAACAACCTCTGGCAACCAAATCCCACTGATAACTTTTGGATTAACCCTCATGCTAAGGATGGTTCCCATGTCAATATCAAATCCTTAAGACTGCTACAAAAGATCATGGAAACCAAGCTTTAGGGATGAGAAGAAACGTGCAGCTACCAAAAATGTGAACCAAAAACATCTCCATGTTTCTATTTCATGGAGCTAGACAGAACACTAAGCTGCTGGAGATATGAAGGAAATGTTTCCACAAATATAAATCATGGAGAAGATTTTGGTTGAAGCCTCAGGAAACATCTCCAAGTTACAAACATGTAAATGCATTGGGTGAGAAGATGGCCAAACACCTAGACATTCGGGCTTGGATTCTATAGGTTTTGAATACATTTGAAGCTTACTCTACGGTTATCATGGGTAAAGTGATGTAGTAATTTTTTTTTCTTTGAGAAGGTAAAGTGATGTAATAATTTGCCTAGTATAAATACCCCCAATTTCCCTTTTTTGTAGGGTTAGACTTTGATGAGTGATGAGATATTCTCTTGGAGCGTAGAACAGTCTTGTTAGCTTAGTTCTCTTCTACAGCTTCTCTTGGATTACACCATAGCTAGGTGACTCATGTATAGGGGTGTCAAATGGGAGGGTTGGGTTGAAATTGGAGATATTAAAATGGGTTGAAAAGAAAATCGGGTTGGGTCATGACCCGCCCAAATTTGTTTTGGGTCAAATGGGTAGGGCTCAAATGGGCTAAAAATCGGGTAGGGTCATGACCCGCCCAATTTGACCCGCTTAATCTCAATAATTTTAACATATTGTTATTTAACTTCTATAATCATAATTTGAATTTCAACTCAAGAAAATAATAATAAAAAGTTATAAATTGAAAGATAAATCCTAGAAGATATAAAATAGATAGTAATTTATACCTTCAATATAGGAACATACATCAACGCAAATAAAAAGTCTTAAAACAGGTTGAAACTGGAGATTAAATTAGGCTCAATTGAAGATTCTTTTAAAATGGGTTAAAGCTTGAATGAGTTGAGATTGAACTCAATTCTAATTATCTTGAGCCCAACCCATAAATTTTCAGATGGGTTGGGCGGGTTACCATTATTTGAGCTCATTTTTGACACCCCTATTCATGTATTACATCTTTCTTTGACAAAGGGATTCATGTACTACTTCTCTTCCTCTTTTCTGTGAATTGTTTCTTTAATTGAATCTTATCCTAATTAGTCTCAAGTTCTCTTTTGATTGTTCTTGAAGTTAATTGTTTGCAACAACAACTACATACTCGGGGTAGTCCTACAAAGTGGGATCTTGGGAGGGTAGAGTGTAAGCAGACCTTACCTCTACCTCAAGGGTAGAGAGCTTGTTTCCAATAGACCCTTGGCTCAAGAAAAATAGTCCAAAGCAGTTCAGGAAAAGGAATAATGGAAGTATAAGAAACAACATATAGTAACACTAATAAGTAATACAACAAAAAATAATACAATAGTCGAAGTATAAGAAACAACAAATAGTAACACAATTCGAAGGACAAGAAACTACAAGAGTAATACTACAACTACTAGTAGGGATGTAGTAGGGACATACATCAGGACGATGCTTTCCCACCTACTAACTTTCTACCTTAATTTGTGTCCTCCACGACCTCAATCTAAGGTCATTTCCTGAGCAAGCTAAAATTTAAATTGATGTAAATTGTTTGTATTTTAATTATTTGATTCATCCATTCTTTGCTAGCAATCTTGGGTAGAAATTATTGCTAACTATCAATGTCTTCAACTAGTTTTTTTTTTATATTTTTGAAATAGGTGTCTTCAACTAGTTCTTTTTTTTTTTTTTTTGAAATATGTGTCTTCAACTAGTTCTTAGTAGGGTCCTTGATAGTTCTAGCCTTAATCTCTATTCTACTTATATCTTATTCCATATATAGCCCGTTAGCTGAATCTTCATGAGTTGAGAGTTATCACCCAGTCAACATCTCTAGCAGCATGCCCCACACGCACTGCTAAAGTTTAGGGCGTCGGTCAGTGCGTTTGTTACACACGCCGGCGCGTGTGAGAGATTCTGACTAGATGCCAACCACTTCCGAACACTTTCCATGGCAGCAACAGCTTTTCCAACAGTTTTTAGCAATTCCAGCAATCTACTTTTGCTGAAATTCTATATTAGGTCACCTTAAGCTGCTAGTTGCTTACATCCTCTCTATCAGGTCTTCTTTTGTATTATGGATCTCGACACACTTTTTACAACTCTATCAGTATACTCATATCTTCTTTTGCATTTTGTTGGCAACTATTTGCTTAGAACTCTCTTCAATCCAACAATGTCTCTCAAATTTGATGCTTCTAGTTCCAAAAATATTGGAGTTGGAATGAAGTCAGATAATTACTTCAGAACCCTTAATAGAAAGTCCTGAATATCTAACTTGGGTTTTATCAGTCGGGTTGTGGGGCAAAGGTCAAGTTGTTCAAGATCACTTAATCATAGGCTAGTGAAGTAGATAAAACGGCCCCAACATAGCGAGAGGAAGTTAACGCTCAACTATGTAGTCTCTTATGGTGATATATTTCCAAATTGATGTCCTTGTTTCGTCCATTCTAGATATATTATTCAATTTGGGAATAGGCTCGCACTTCATATACTAATGAGTTGTTTCTTTCTTCAAACTTGAGGTAAGCCTCCTTTCTCATTCTTTTTTCTTGTTCTTCTTCTTATTCTATCTTCTTCTACGATGCTTTTCTACTTGGATATTATTGCTTCTTTTTTGTTCTTTTTCTTATTGATGTTGCTCCTGCAGCTGCATCTTCTTCTCCGACTACCACCATTGCTGAAGGGTCTTTTTAAAAGAATTTAGTTTTCTTTCAGTTTGTTTGATAGTAAAAAAATCAGTTAATTTAATATTTCTTCAATAGTATTTATATAACTACTTTTTCTGTTTGTTTAAGAGTAAAAATCAATTTATTTAATACATTTTTAATATATTGAAATACTTTTCAGTTTGATTAGTAGTAAAAATCAGTTTATTTAATACTCCCTCTAGTCCTTATTAAGTGAATTGTTGAGAGTATGGCACAACCCTTGAGAAAAACATTTAAGGAAAAAAATTGAAGGTTACTTTCCATTATTACTCTTTTGATTGAAATATTTTCTATTATTTCTTTCACTGTTTATGTTTCAGATTTAATTTTGAGGCTCTAAATAATTTGATTTCGATTTAGCCCCTCATATGGAAAATTATTTAGCTACTTGTTAGATTGAAATATTTTCTAATAGTGATGGACCCCTGTACTTATACGAGATTGTATTATGGACTCTTCTACTTAACCCTTTATCAATTGAACCCTTAAACTCAGTAAAACACCATATATTGAGCCCCTCTGACCGTTGACTAATGACTAAGCTTATGTGGCATTAAGATGACTGAATTGGTAAGAGTGTGTGATTACACGCCTCAACAAGCAAGTGATATCATATTTAAATTTTTAAAAAATTAAAATTATAAAATAATAAATTGAAAAAAAATTTAAAAAATAAGAAATTGTTTTCTTCATTGTTGAGTGTGCTCGCCGAAAGTAGAGTGAGAGAGAGAAGTTGGGCTGGTCCCTTTTTTGCCAGAACGGAGGCGGCAAGGGGGTGTTGGTGGCATCCTGGTACGCCAGAGAAGATGGAGAGAAGGGGTCCATAGTGGTTCATAGGGGGGTCGCTGGTGGTTCGGAGAAACAAAGACTGTAGACAGGAGATGAGGCGAGTAAGGGTGCAAGGAGTTGGTCACGTAGGCAAAGAGGTTTGCCGGTCGGAGCTGGTGGTGCAGCGGGTTAGGGCTGCTGGTTTTGTGAAGGTCGGGGAATGAGGAAAGGAAAATGGCAAGGGTGTGCAGTGGAGATGGTGAGGAAGAGAGTATAGGTGGTGGCGGCAGCGGCTTTCTTTGCTGGTGGCGACGACTATTTCACGATGGGAATGGGAAGAGGAGAAGAGGAGGAAGACGGCAACGCTTAGGTTATCAACCGTGTGGAGTTAAAAATATTATTTTATTTAATTAAAAATGTTGAGTTAAAAGATTATTTAACCTATTATTTAATATTTTTAATTAATAATTTTTAAAAATAGTTAATGAATATAATTATGACATGTTATTTATTTAAATGACGTGGATTTGACGTGTCATCTATTTAAGAGAGAGTGAACTACACACATGGTAGGAGGGGTTTAAAAATCTTCTTTTGATTGAGTTTAAGAGTTCAATTGGTAAAGGGTTAAGTAGAAGGGTCCCTAATACAAACTCGTACAAGTATAAGGGTCCATTAGATCATTTCGCCTTTTATTTATTTGTGCAAAGTTACTTGAAATTTTTGAAAGATTATGCTTCACTTCAATGAGGCAAGCGCTTTGCTTCTCGCATTAAGCGAGTCAGATCCTTGTAGCTTTTTTCCACTTCGTACTTCCAAAAACACTGCTTAGAACAAGAAAGAGTGTAACAGGGAAGCACAAGACAAAAATTCAAGAAGGTTGAGAGTCATGAGGTCTTAGGTTCAAATTTTAATGGTGGTAAGAAACTACCCAATTTCTTCCAATATGTTTAAGCCTTAGTGAACAGAATTAACCTAGTTATTGTGTTGGTGGAAGATAAAAGATACCCTGTGAAATTAGTCGAAATTAGTCGAGGTGCATGGAAGTTGGCCTGGGCACCGCGGTTATTAAAAAAGTACTAGAAGAAGACCAAGTATTGAAAGGTCAGAACTTCATTAGGGTTTGAATCCTAATGAGAGGTCCACTAGAGATCAAAACTTGTTGAAGGAGTCATTCGAAATCGAAGAAGAGGAAGAAAAAGATGATGAGGATAAACTGTAATACCCAGATAACAAAAAGCTATATTCTACATATTTCCCTTTTTGTCGTCTTTTATATAGGTAGGGTAAGCTTTATTGATAGCACGTTTGCACTAAGAAAGTGCAAAGCCTTATTCATCTTTTAAAGTCAAATAGAAAGAACAGAGAGTTTCCTGTTCCGAAAAGCTTGTGCCTTACTATACGAATCACATGCTTCTTTTAAGTTGCTTCGCTTCACCCACGTCTGTTTCACATCACTTCCTCTCTTTAAGCGGCAAAATGATCACTTAATTTTATTTCCCTTCCCTTCCCTCCCCTACTTCCTGACCAAGCTGTAGACATAATACAAGTTGAATGCAACACAGTTTTCACACCTATCCAGGTTAGTTATTAAGCTTGGAAATAACTAATAAGGAACCAAAGTTAATACATTGAAGAAAAAGGAGATTGTACAAGTACGTGCTTAGAACTAGAACCTTCAGTCAACTTTTAACTCCCCTAGTACAAGCAAGTTTAAGGGGAGCCACACCCTTTGATACAAACAAAAATTATCAATCATTGGGGAACCATAAAGTTACTGACAAGGCACCTGTAATCCTGACGCATATGAATCTAATAGACTGCGAAGAATATCATTAAACTGGCAGTGCATGTCATCACCAAAATCTGTTAGCATACCTCTGACCTGAAAATTCAAAACAAAGCCATTATTCACTTCTTCCATTATGTAGAAAGCACTCCATAGCCACAAGTCCTGAAACAATCTGCTAAAAATAAACACAGCAGACTGACAAAAATAGAAATAAGAACTAGAAAAGAAACTGAACAAGTGTACTTGTCAAGAAAATAAATACTACATAAAGAAACAAATAGTAGCGTCCTAGTTTAGAAAGATCATGAGTTTCTTAACCTTGAAATATTTTGATGAGGGTGTTTGATCTTTCAATATAATGATTTGTTGATACATGCCATGCTGAATTTTACTTAATATAATGGAAGTTCAATTGAACGGAGTAAACTATCATATTAATCAAACTCGTAGGACTGAGAGGGATACCCAAAAAGTAATGGCAGGAAATGTAACCAGCAGAAGAAACAAACGACATGCAGAACACTACAAACAAAGAGAAGGAAAGGAGAGACCACCCACCAGCTATCCTAAACTACGGAAAAGAAGAGGTTAAGAGTAGGAGGAGCAAAGGTGCACTACAGGAAACCAACAACCCTGACAAATTGATCAACCAATCAACTTTTGGGGCTGATTTTACGAGTCCTCTATATCTATTACACATTATTCAGGTTTTTATCAAATACAAAAATATATATTTTTCAAGAAAAGAAGGGTTTTTTGCATACCACACTTATCTCTGCACACATCAGTAGTTTAATTGCAACTAGTATTGCCTAAATGAATCCTTTTCTTCCATTACATTGCCACTCCTACAGACCGATGCATCAATACGTCTATGCAGAGCATGGATAAACCATTTCAGGCAACCTTCTCTTAATTTAGCCTCAATTTGTGCTACTTTCAAACTTCGTCAAATTTGATCGTTCTAATCCCTGTCAAATCTTGCACAACACACCTATTCTAACACATTTCCACAATATTCATCTTGGAGACATGTTGAGCCTCTTCTCTTCTATATAAAGTTGCTAGTCACTCACTCATTTCACAGAATTTCCAATTCACCTTATTTAAGTATCTTTTAATCAATTAACACTCTTGTAGCACCCTTTGCTTGTTGTGCAGTGACAGTACCAATATCCACTAATCATTGTTTCCAGATACCGTTGCCGTTGACATCTCTTCTAATTCGTCGATACAATTTCAGTTATCTTTATATAATGTGTTGCATCTTCATCTAATATCATGTTATATAGCGAAGCATAGAACGAACATCCAGAGTAAAAGTAAATTTATATGGCAGAGATAAGTACTACTCCATAGTATTTTTGTGTAAGCTTTGGGATAAAAGGGGTTGCTTTAATTGCTCATAGTAATAAGTAATAACTATACTTCAAAAAATCTAAATTTGACCACTAATATTCCAATACATCTGGAAAATGGTTACTTATAACTTTTGTTTTTTGATAGCCGAGAAACCCGTCTGTGACCCGCCCTTTGGACCAATCACAGCCTTCTATACTCGATGGATAATGGGCCCGCCCCTCTACCCTTCTCCACTTAAATATTGGGCTTCGCTTTGCATGGTGAAATCTAAAGTTTTTAACTAGTATTCCAATAAATCTAGAGAATGGTTACATTGACCCTATGCAGGCAATTTAGCAAGGGTCAGTTTTAGTTAAGTGAAAATGCTCTCAGGCACATTACCCAAAAACTCTCTCCTACTTTCTAGGAGAGAGAGAACCCTCTTTTCCGGTAGTTCGCCTGAGATCTACCATTTTCATCCGAAAGGTACCTTTTCTTTCTTGTATTCTCCACTCTTTTTTGCAGCTATAGGGGAAAACAAAATATATTTTAATGCTGGTTTCAAATCCTTCGACATAACCAAATGGAATGCAGAGGGTTCTGTTTGGTATGAGTGGGTGGAGAGAAGTCGAAGAATGATGAGAAGGACAACTATAAGCAGCAAGGCAATGGACTGGATTTGCTCACTGCTTAGAGAAGCATCCACTGATAATAAGAAGAACATAAGGAGATGGAGGTTTGCAGCAGAAAGGAGGAATTTTTCTGTACTAGAAAACACAATGATTACGGGAGATACATGAGCATTATTGCTTTAAATGCTGGGGGAAGATCTGTAATCATCATTCCAGAACCCGTCTTAAATGCTGGATGGTACGATTTAGCATTTAAGATTGAAAACTTCATTAAATGCCACAAAGGACCGGTACCAACGATCCTATCAAGAGCTTGGATCCCAAATATCCTTATGCAAAGGCTGTGAGAGACGGCAAATGGCTTACTAAAAGTCATAGAGAGACAGAGATGGCAAGTAAATCGGACAAGTAAGAGGATGGGCTATTGAGAAGGTGCCTTGTAGGACATTTGGAGAAGGCCAGCAAAGCATCACCTTCCTTATCCGAGATTAGAAGATGGTCATCATCTGAATGGAAGAAGACATTTGGAGTCAACATTTATGAGCTATATGGCAATATGTTCCTCTTTGAATTTCCTAATAAATTCATGGCGGAACAAACCCTTCAAGGCCAGTGGAAATGGAAAAACCCAGTTTTCAACTTAGAATGGTGGAGTCCGACCCTAGGTTGTGAACCAATCTCCATGGAAGTTAAAAGACATGGATCAAAATTATGGGAGTCCCTCTTCATCTTTGGTCACATCAAGTTTTTGCAGAAATAGGACAACTCTGTGGTGGATGGGTGGCTACTGAAGAAGGGACAGAGTTAAAGAACCATATGATGTGGGCAAGAATTTTGGTGGCAGATGATGGAAGAAATATACCAAAAGAAGTTTCAATTGTGCGTGATGGAAACAAGTTTTTTTTTCCGATATGGGTAGAAAGCAAAGCAAGATTTGAAGTGTTGCCGGAAAAAAGCCTTGATTTTTACCGGAGAAGATGACAGTGTGATAAATCTGGATCATAATATGGACCAGAGGGTAATAAGGAGAAACCTCTGTGTCCCAGCTCAGAAATCCCTTATAAATAGGGATTCTAGTACAGAGACTCATGTGGGAAGAGAAAAGCTGTCAAAAGTGGTGGTACCCACTAACGTATGTGACAGCTACATACCCCTTTTAATGAAGGATGATGCTTTTGGCCTCAATGAAAGGCCAGAATTTTTAAATGAAGGAACCAGTGGGCCTGACCCAGCAAGTTTGGTCTTTTTTAACAACATAACAATCTCAATGCAGCCCATCTTCAGAGAGGACTAGACTCTAAAAGATACAGAAAGCCACTTTTGTATGCAGCATAGAACAGGACAGTAACGTGCAGGAGATGTCAATAATTAGTTCAAGCGATGTTTTGATAGATGCAGTCTTGCAAACCACAGATCCAAAGTCACAAATCCTGATTAGGGACGGGATGGAGAAGGGGGAAAAAGAAGTTGCATGCAATACACTTGAGCAGAGATTAGTGTCCTCCATTGAAGAATGGGAGGTTGAACAGGCTGAGCCATTGTGCACACAACAACAACATTTAACTACAGAAAAAAAAAAGGAAAGTCTGTTTGGGTAAAACAAAATCTGATCAGACTGGGGAAATTACTGGGTGCCAAGTTCCAAGGCCATGAACAAGAAGCTTTGGAACTTCTATAATAGGTGGACATTGCCAAACAAGCCAGACATCAGGATGCTGCAGTGGTTTGTAAGAAGACAAGGTTCAAAGGTTCTAAAGAATTGAAAAGTTGGTAGCATTTGATGTGAAATTCAAGAGTGGTGGGGGTAGAGAATAGGGTAGAAAGCTCCTTACCATTTCATGATGCAATTCAAACTAGTATCATGGAATGTAAGGGGTTTTTTTTTTTTGAAACTGGTAACTTTGTGTCTATTGATAGAAACAGATCAGTACATGGGCTGTACTAGGGCCAAGAGTATTATGGGGGACTGGAAAGCTGACATCATTTGTCTACAAGAAACCAAATTACAGGGGAATATCACTGAGTTGGTAAGGCAGATTTGGGGGGATAGGTGGGTCAAAATGGCATGTTTGGAGGCGAGTAGGACAAGAGGAGGGACAATGATGTTGTGGGATAGTAGAATATGGAAGGGGGAGGTACTAGAGACAGGGACATATACTCTCACTTGTAGATTTGAATCACAATTGCAGGACTTTTCCTGCCACATTACAGGAGTTTATGCACCCAATTGCTATGTGGAAAGAAGACTAGTATGGGAAGAAATTGGCTCTATCGGAGGATTAATAGAAGGTCCATGGGCAATATGTGGGGATTTCAATGTGGCCAGATATGCTTCAGAAAAGAAATATTGTACTAGGAGAACAATAGGAATGAGAGAGTTTTCTGATTTAATTGAAGATTTGAATCTAATCGATCTCCAATTGGAAAATGCTAAGTTCACTTGGTTTAAAGGGGATAACCATCAAATAGCTTCAAGAATTGATAGGATCCTGGTATCTCAAGAATAGGATAATGTTTTTTGTAATCTGAAACAGTTTACTACGCAAAGAATAATGTCAGATCACTCCCCAGTGACACTTCAAGGTGGTTCCTCGAAGAAGAACAAAAGTTATTTCAAATTTGAGAATTGGTGGTTAAGAACTAATGGTTTCACATATAGAATTAGGAAGTGGTGGGACTCATTCGATTACATTGGGAAACCTGACTACATCCTAGCATCTATATTAAAAGCTTTGAAACATAAATTGAAGGAATGGAATAGAAGTGAGCAAGGAAGTCTTGGCCAACGGAGAAAGAATGTTCTTGAAAAGTTGGTTGGTGTGGAAAATATTGCCACTGATAGAGCATTAACAGAAGATGAAGCAACAGAAAAGGCAACTTTACTTCTGAACCCGGAGGGTTTAATATAAAAAGAAGAAAATACTCGAGACAAAGGTCAAGATCTGTTTGGCTAAAGAAAGGGGACAAGAATACCAAGTTCTTCCACAAAATGGCTAATGCACACAAGAGGTGTAACAACATAGATCAACTGTTTGTTCAGGGGAATATAGTCCAAGATCCAGAAAGGATCCAATAGGAAATAGTAGAGTTCTACCAGAAACTTTACTCAGAAGATGTTCAATGGAGACCTGGCAACAATTTCATAAACTGTCCAAGGCTAACAGGGGAGTAAATAGAGGACCTAGAAAGAAATTTTGATGAGGAGGTTCTGAGAAGTTTAAAGCAATGTGCAAGTGGATAAGCACCAGGACCAGATGGCTTTACAATGGGGTTCTACATCAAATGTTGGGAAGTGGTCAAGGGTGATATCATGAAGACTTTTCAGCATTTCTATGACCAAGGGAGGTTTGAAAGAAGTTTTAATGCTACCTTCATAGCCTTGATTCAAAGAAAAAGGGTGCTAAAGAACTAAGGGACTTTAGGCCTATCAGTTTGATAGGCAACACCTATAAAATTCTCTCAAAAGTGCCACTGAAAGGCTAAAACCAGTGATGCCCAAACTTGTTAACTCACAACAATTAGCTTTTATTAAGGGGAGGCAGATCATGGATGTTGTTTTAATAGCTAATGAAGTAATAGATTCCAGGTCAAGTTTGAAAAAACCAGGCATTTTATGCAAATTATATATTGAGAAAACATATGATCATGTCAACTGGGATTTTCTTATGGGTATGCTAGAGAAGATGGGTTTTGGTCTCAAATGGAGACAATGGATTAAATTCTGCATATCTTCCGTAAGCTCTCAGTATTGATAAATGGCTGTCCAGCAAGGTTTTTTAGTTCACAAAGGGGCTTAAGGCAAGGTGATCCCCTATCACCTTCCCTTTTCCTATAAGTCATAGAGAGGGGACTGAACAATATGATTATGAATACAAACAGAGAAGGATGGCTAAGAGGTTTTGAAGTAGCGAGAACCGAAAGGGAAAGCCTTAGGATAACTCATTTACAAAATGCAGATGATACCCTGATATTCTGTGATGCTGAAGAGAACCACCTTAAAATTTTGAGACTAATTCTGGTCTTGTTTGATAGAATGTCTGGACTTCATGTTAACTGGAGAAAAAGCTTCTTGTATCCCGTTAATGAAGTGCCAAATATGGGCAATTTGAAGTTAATTCTTGGTGGTGAAGTGTGTGCTCTTCCAACTCATGTTTTGGGTATGCCTTTAGGGGCCAAATCCAAGTCTTTGGAAATCTAAAATGGGGTGATTGAGAAGTGTGAGATGAAACTGGCAAGGTGGAAGTCTCAATACCTCTCACTTAGAGGAAGACTGACTTTGATCAACTCTATGTTTGATGCACTTCCAACCTATGTTGCGCGAACTCTTCATTTTTGTAGGCGAACCCGTCTCGACGCGACACTAGTGCGGGAGCGGGTGCGGGTCGGATTCGGTCAATCCGATCCGGACACTTTGACCAGAGCCGAAAAAACAATTTGGGGAAAAGGAGATCAGTTTCCGGCGACCTCTTCAGAGAGGAG
The DNA here is from genome assembly GCF_000226075.1 of Solanum tuberosum. Classification (NCBI taxonomy): domain Eukaryota; kingdom Viridiplantae; phylum Streptophyta; class Magnoliopsida; order Solanales; family Solanaceae; genus Solanum; species Solanum tuberosum. Next base: position 207,157 of record NW_006239124.1, read on the forward strand.
GCGGAGCTATATGAAGCTTGAAAAAGTACAGAGAAGAAGAGAAGAAGAACGAGGAGTTTTTTCTTGAAAAAGTACAGAGAAGAAGAGAAGAAGAAAGAGGAGTTTTTTCTTGAAAAAGTACGGGAAGTACATCTTTTTTATCTTTTTTGAAAAAGTAGTCTTTTCAACTTTTCTTGAAAAAGAAAACTAGAGACGAAGATAAGTGTGTCCTTTTTTATTTATAAAATAAATCATACTTTTAATGTTTATTATATTCTCTCTGTTCTTCAACAATTATACTCCTTTTATTTTGTATGTAATTATACCAAAATATGCAATTCATTACTATATATATTTCATTAAATATTTTTAGTAATATTTTATTATATATATATCCACTTATTTTGATTATACTAGATATATTATTATTGTTGTTGTTATTGATATAATTTATTTTTAGAGGTACGCTAAAAAATAATAAGCAATTATACCATGTATATATAATATTACACCTTATATTATATATACCAAGTATACCAATTAGCCGTATCCACGCACCCGTATCCATACTCGGATTCGCACCCCCGAATCTTAAAATTTAAATTTTGCCGAATCCAACTCTTGGATTCGCATCCGTCTCGGATATCCGCACCGGAGTCCGAGCAACATAGCTTCCAACATATATGATGTCTTTATTTCCTATTCCTCCAGGTGTCATTAATAGGTTGGATAGAATCAAGAGAAAGTTTTTGTGGCAAGGAAACAAGGAAAGGAAGGGGTACAACTTAGTCAAATGGAAAAAAGTGATCAATGATAAGAGAGTTAGGGATTTAGGGATCAAGAACCTAAAGAATCAAAACAATGCTTTGAGAATGAAGTGACTTGGAGGTATTCCAACGATGATCAGAATTTATGGGGCACAGTCATAAAAGCAAAATATGAAGAAAGTGATAATTGGATGACAAAGGAAGTTACCACTCCTTATGGTGTTAGTTTGTGGAAATCCATCCGATCACTATGGGATGAATTCAAATCAAACACCAAGATTCAAGTGGTAGATGGCGCTAAAACTAGATTCTGGAAGGAGGATTGGCATGAAGAAGGAAACCTGGAGACACTTTTCCCATACATACACACTCTGGTTCTTCAAGAACAGAGGACAATAGTTGAACTATGGACACCTCATGGGTGGAATATTATATTTATAAAACACCTCAATGATTGGGAAATTCGCAGAGTTATAGAATTATTCATCGTCACTGAACAATTTAGTGGCTTGGAGATGGGGAAGGAAAAATTACAGTGGTTGGGGAACTGTAAAGGGACTTTAAAAGTAAGTGCAGCATATAGGAAGTTGAACCACCCAATTATGCAGGCACCCAAATGGCCCTGGAAACACATTTGGAAGGCCAAGATCCCACACAAAGTGGCATGTTTTATGTGGTTACTTACTAAGGAAGTTGTGTTGACACAGGAGAATTTGATGAAGCGGGGGATTACACTGTACTCTAGATGTTTTTTTTGTGGGGAAACTGCAATAACAGTCAATCACTTGTTCATCCAGTGCAAGGTCACTGGCCAATTGTGGAGTCTATTCCTAAGGCTCAAAAACATCTCATGGGTCATGCCTGGTAGAATTGCAGAGGCCTTATACAGTTGGGAAAAAGCAAGATTACAGGCAAAGAACAAAAGCAACTGGAGAATCATTCCTGCTACTAATTGGTGGACTATCTGGAAAGAGAGAAATCTTAGAGTTTTTGAGAATAGGGAGAGTAATATGCAACAAGTAAAATTGAATTGTATTCTAACTTTATGTTTTTGGTGTAATCAGATCTACTCTAATGACATTGTCTCTATCATTGATGTTTTAGACTCATTATAGGGATAGGACAGTGCCTTTAGAGTTCATTATGTAAAATATGGTTTTCAGTACAACCCATGTACTGATTTAAAGAAATAGAAATAGTTACCAATCTCAAAAAAAAATCTAGAGAATGGTTACTTCATGATAAGGTAAAGTTGGAAAATTAGTTAACTCTCCCTTAATTTGCTAAAGTAGACAAGTAAAATGGAAATAAATTTTCGGTATACTAGACAAATAAAAAGTACTAGTTTCACGTTGAAACTTTTGGTGTCAATCATTGCTACCAGTGATAGAATTGAGATATAAAGGTGATAGTATTATAGAGATTAATTACTATTAATCAGATAATTTAATAAAACAAACACTTAATTAACACTTTCAGGGACTGCAACAACAACATACCCAGTGAAATCCCACAAGATAATTTAATAAAACAAACACTTAATTAATACTTTCAAGGGACTGCAACAACAACACACCTAGTGAAATCCCACAAGTGGGGTCTAGGGAGGGAGGATAGAGTGTATCAATACCTTACCACTACTTCGTGGAGGTAGAGAGGTTGTTCTAGAAAGACCCTCGGCTCAAGAGCAACAAATCCTTTTAGGGGATTGCAAAGTGAATATTGGACATGTAAAAAGGTAAGAGGGGAGTAGAAAAGGAATGTGTACAAAGAAAAAAGGAATTTCAATATTTATAGCCTGGTAGAGTTCTTCATAGTTCGATTGGCTTATTTCCTCACTACTTTCATCAATTAAAACAATATTATCGGCAAAAGTTATACACCAAGGACCTTCTCGCATATACTATCGGTTAGTTATTCTTTAATGCACACGTATAACTGGAGGTAGTTCCAATCCAACAAAAGGAATGTCGAACAGATACTATCGTGGAACAGCCTTAATGTCCCTCACCCTGCACTCGAAGAGAGGGGAAAATAATAACAGTATTCAACGACTAGGCAGCATAAGTTACAGCAAGATAAACTGCAAAACTGGCCAGAATTTGGATACCTAAAACCTACCACCACTAAATTTGAAATTGCATTCAACAATCAATTGTTTTCCCTCAGAGCGGCAAACTAATATACCGTGAGTTTACGGTATTTCTAATACGTTTCACTTACAAGTTGTGTGTGTCTAAGGCCTTTTTATATTGGTTTTGATGTGTTTTTATCATGTTTTGCAGGAAAGACATTCAGGTGCGGAAGTGTAGAGACAGCTGAAAGAAATGCAGAAGAAAGGCATTCACGGAGGTGATCTACGGACCGTAGGTCCATT
>NW_006239124.1:210542-286404 GCF_000226075.1 Solanum tuberosum
ACTTACGGATCGTAGATCCATCGACGGTCCGTAAGTCAGTCTCATGGATTGAAGACGCGTACCTAAACAAAACTTTCCTTAATTCGTTTTCCTTTTAATTTAGGATTTTTTTTCTATAAATATGGCATGTAAACCTCGTTTTTGGGGGTTAGACATTATTATTCTAGTTTTACTTTGTAACTTTGGAGATTAGTTTTGCAACCCTAGCAATTATTGATTTCCCAAGTGCGTTTTGAAGATTTTGATTTTGCAATTCAAGTAAAATTTCTGGGTTTATTATTCTCTCTACGTAAGTTCATGATTTCTTCATCTAATATTATGAATTGTGTTCTTGCTATTATGGGTAACTAAACTTCACAACTAGGGTTGTGGGATCCATGAGCGATTAACAAAGTATGAATAGTAAATAAGTAATTCTTGAATAGTGTTTTGCATGCATTGATAATTCTTTCGTTTAAAAGTCTTTTTAACGAGTGCACGCGTTAGAACTCGCCTTGTTGCTACTTGCCGGATCAAGGAGGTAATCAACAAGAAAAGAATTATCAACATAGATTTAGTGTGATACTATCTAATAGGCTAGTGTCGATTGGTGCGAAGTAATAACTAAGCCAAACATCGATTATGATGTCTAATATGAGGTAAAGGTAAGGGTTAGTAAATTATACACACGTAGCCGGATCAAGGTGCGGGGTGAAATTCTTTAGATGCCGGATCAAGGATTTAGAGATACCTAACTTATCACTTTGCATGTAATACACTAGGAAAGAATTGTTGTTACTAGAATTACTGCGTTATGAGCTTGTGGTGAACACGGATACCCTAGTTAATTCTCTCATCTTGATAAAAAAACCAAAATTAACTTTTGTTTATTGATTATTTACTGAACTCTTACAATTTGTTTCACAAATCCCCCCTTTTATTTCTTGTTTCTGGAAGTACTTTGGCTAATTGAATATAATTGTTGGTTAAAGTAAAATCTAAACCATTTTCCTCGTGGGATCGACCCCAACCTACAAGTTGGGTTCTTTACTTGATAACGATCGCTTATACTTCTTTAGGGAGGTGTAATTTGAGCGTATCACAAACAAACCCCACCCCCTCTCCTCTTCCTTTCAGTGCCATCAAACAACCCAGTTAGGGGTCGTTTGGTAGAAAAATCAATAATGCAGGAATTAGTAAAGTAGGGATTAGTAGTGCAGGGTATATTTTTTATCAAGTGTTTGATTCATTGCTTCTGACATCATCTTGTGTTTGGATTAAAATTCTACAAAAAGCTTCTTTCCAATTATACCCTTGCATTATTGTAGTGAGATTTTCTATTTTATGTAATCGGTAGATAATTGTCGGACAATATTATATTTTTATGGCCTTCTAAGTAGCTAGGAGAAGAACAATTTTGTTGTCATGTTTGCTATTTTCTCACTTGAATTATTGGAGGGTAAACAATTGTTATCTTAATAAATTAATCACTTAAAAACGTTAATTTTCAATTTAGAATAGATAGACCATCTACTTTAAAATCGAAAAGACGGTAAACAATAGTAAAATCGAATGAATCATCTACATTTACATATAAAATTGCAAGTTGTAGTTTTAATATGTATGCAATTTATAAATTGCTCAAAATACAAACAATTAGAAACCACATATAAACCAACAAATAATATATTCAATTAAGATTACAAACGTCATGTGGTGATATATTTGTCTTTTCAATTAGTAAAATGTTAAAACAACTAACATTTTAAATATTGTATTGATATGTATTGCAATTATTTATTAACAAACAACTCTCTCTAAATAATAAAATTTGTAAGCTAATTTATTTAAATAAATTTACTAGTACAAATATAAAACATAAAATCAAGAAAATAAATAAAATGATTTGAAGGATATTTTTGTCTTTACATGGATAATCTCATGGTATTAAATCCAATGTATTACTAATACCACCACATGAAATGTATTAGTAATACCTCCTCTAATACCATGTAGGGTGTATAATTAATCCATGGATTAGTTATACTTATGCCCAAAAATTCTACCAAACATAGTACTAAATAATACCATACATAATACATGGACTATTTCTCCTAATACCTCCTACCAAACGACCCCTTAATACACAACTCTTTTTTGGAGGGACAGTCGTACTATTTCTTTAATGCAGTAGAAGAAAGCTAGTCTGCTAAAACTACATTCAACAACAACACCTGAATTAGTTCAGATGAATCTTGGCAACCTTAAAGACACAGAAAATCACCTCTTTGAGACAATGGAATGTTCACTTAAGGGGACAGAATCATTAAACAACACAGTTATATTGAGATAATCTGAGGCAAACTCACTATCATAAAGAAATTTGGTCGGAGGGTGGAACACAACAAAGAGATGGGAGTACTTAGAAGTATCTCTAAACTGGCAAAAAGCCCTAAAAATTAATTTGACAATATTTTCTAATAATATATCTCTCGTATCAAACACCCTTTTCTATTCTATTTTTGAAACTGGTATCTTTGTATAGGTATGTTGGCCACCTCGAAGACACCTGAAACTTAAGTAATTACAGTAATCCTATGAAGTCAACTAACTGTACTTAATATTCTATACATTATTACTCTTTACACCAAAAACATAAAGAAGTGATGACATTCCATTTGGGTTTAGGTATGAAGCTCACTTTGCCTTTAAAAATTCTATCATTTTTTTTCCTTCCAAGTGTTCCACCAGATGCAGGCTCGCACTGTTCTCATTGATATTTTCTGACTCTTGCTACCTCCCCTCCTAATCCAACAGCTTAAAAGGTCAGCAGAGAACTCTAGCATAGACCAATTCACCTTAGCAATATTGATGAATAAGGCCCACACTTGTGTTGTAACTTTACAATGTAGTAAAAGGTGATTGTTAGTCTCTTTTGCCTCCTTACATTATGAGCATCTTGAAGCTATGAAGATATCCCTTTTCTGCAGTGCTTCACACTAACCAGGTGAAACATTTCACCTTAGTTGGTGCCATATTCATATGGTTTTCCAGGGGCCTATTGACCTCTTCTCGCTTCGTTGAAGCAAGCCCTCCTCGCTTTTTTCCGCTTCTCGCTTCCCAAAACACTGCTTCTTCATATTCCACAGCCAAATCAGCCTTCTGAAACTGTTCATCTTCAGTTAGTGGTCTCTGCTGTTGGATAAGATCCAAATTACCAGCTTGTGACAATATTTATTTTTTGCTTCCTTCCAGTCTTTGATTTTCCTTTTATAAGACTCGGCTTGGCAGCTAGCTTGAAGTCTGTTCTTCATGATACATTTAAAGAAGTCCACCACTCCTGCACTTGACTCCTGAAACCCCCCACATAAAGCCACCATTTTCAAACTTAAAGTACATCTTAAAATTCCAATCCCCACAAGACAACATAATTGGATTATGATCTATCCCAAATTTGGCAATACACTTAGGTTGATCTGTTGAAACATTTCATCCCACAGCAACAAGTAAAGGAATCTATCAATACTGGAAGCACATCTGCTATTTTCACCCCCTCTCCAAGTATAGGATCCCCCAAATAAATGAGGATCAACAAGAATAACCCATATTCAAGTGTTTTTTTGGTGTGCTTCAAAATTCTGTGAAAATAGGTTTCAACATGGATCTTTCCATGGTATGACTTGGATGATTCCGTGTCTCAAGTCTTAGGTATCCTCAACTATAGCAACACTGGTATAGCCTCATATCAGCATCAAATGCTGCCAGTATTGAATTGAAAAAACAAAACAAAGAGAAATCCAATACTACTCACCAGAAGTCCAAAAAGAGTAAGACCTTCCTGACGAATTACATGAGACCGAAGAAGATTTGGGTCCTGATTCAAAAGAATCAGAATGTCTGTCCTGCATCCATTAGAATTTTTTGTAATAAGAACTTCAGAGGGGAACACAAGGTGCATGCACACAGTACAAGAAAAGAAAAAGAATCTACTTGCTGAAGGTTAATGTTATGGTCCATTACCCCATCAACACAAGCTTTTTGTCGGAGCTCTGCAAAATATCAACTATAATATCGAACATGCCCTCATTAACAAGATCCCTGCAACCATTAACATATTTCCAGTTCTATCACCCACAAACCATAATTCGAGAAAAGTTCACTTGCCAGAGAGTAACAGATCTAAAATTAAAACAATCATCTTCATGCATACAGGACAACCATTTCTAGAACAAAGGAAAAGCCTGTGATGCATACCTGAGTAGCCGAACTTGCTGGACCATCTGTAAGCTCTTACTCAACGTGCAAAACTCATGCAAAAAGTGTATCTAATACAATAGGAAAAAGAAAAAGAAGAATCAATAACCATATGACCATGAGACCACTACTACTCAGAGGTTTCCTACCCAAACAACAAAAAAGAAGCAAAATAATAGGTACATATCCGAACTTGAAGAAGATACTAACATGTGCTATGTAAAGAGCAGCAAGTACATGATGTACCTTTAAGGACATCATAAGTGCAATGTCTAAGCAGTTACGATTTATTTGTATAAAGTAATGTGAAATTTTATTGAAAACAGCCAGCAATAAGGATAAGCTGGCTCAAAGTTACATCCGGAACAGACATTTCAATGAGTATAACGAGCTAAAAAATCAAACATTGCCCCGGTATCATTTACATCATCATCAGCCATTTTGCACCTAAAGCCAAGCAATGATATACATCTTGACTTAATATTGACAATATTATCCTAGTGTTTCTTTCTTTCCAAGTTGTCCACTAGACTACAGCTGGAATGTTGTTCCAACAAAGCAGTTAGGAATTGTAGAGGGAGGAACAGAACATAACAGTTGTCTTCTTGCATTTGACATTAAAAATACTATATGGCATTCTAATTTCACCTAGATAAGTGAGTATAAATGTGTTCAATTGTGTGGCCACCTCATCTAAGAGCTTAAACTGCTGAATGGAGCATGCTTTGGTTACTTAATTATGTTTTCTGTCAACTCTTATGTGTGGGTCTGACACTTTTTCTTGACCAAGCATGTGAAAATTATTTATGATGGTGAGACTTGAACTCAAACATCCACCTACTCCAATACCATATTGAATTGTATAACCACCTCATTTAAAAGATTAAACCTTTAGAGAAGATACGATTGTATTCACTTAACTATGTCTTAACACGCCCCCTCCGCCTTGGGTTGACATCTACGGTGTGGACAATAAGACATGAGAGCCCAAGATAAGGTAAAATAGAACAGGAACATGTCATCCCCTAATATAGTCCTTGGGCCTAACACAACCCAAAAACATAGTCCATGAGGTGATTATTGCCAAAATTCTTTTTAAAAAATTGAATTTTGAAAGAAGAAAAGTTCCCAAATAGCTAAATGTCAAGTCCAATGTGTAGGTCACTATTATTTGAATGGCGGAATTAAGTTCATCAATAGTTTTCAACTTATCTCACAAAAAAAAAACTTCCGCTATTGATGCGTGAATATCTGCCGAGGTGATATCTCAAGAAAAAATTGAATGCAACCACCAAAATGGTCTTTATTACAAGAAAGAGATGCACCATATTTTATTTTCTTGTTTCAATGAAAACAATATAGCATACATTGCATGACCTTCACAGGTTTAAATAGCAGATTTAGCTCACATTGACGGTTTATTTTACCTCTTAAAAGAAAGACTCAATTACATTGTCAGCATGTATAGATACGTGTGAAGACATTTTACAGTGGGTAGTTCACAAATAATTTGATTTTGGAAGCAGATCTTGCCAAGAAAAAAAAGATCTTGGAAATGCGCTGGAGCAAACAGAGTTCCACCATCAAGTTTAGAACCAACAGAATCTGTGAGCTTTCAAATTGATCTTACCATGTTGTGAGACAGTGACTAATGTAGGGAGGAATTAACCTGTTTGATTTCTGAGTTCATTCAATAAACTGATACTTAAGGACTGAAAGCAAGGATTCTACTTCTGATTACATACATGATATTTTAGCGAGTCCAGCAATAACAGATATGACTTCTCAAATGAAGAAGATTTCCATATCAGTATGAAAGCACAAACTCTATAGTAAGAGCCAGTTTGGATTGGCTTAAAAGTTGGTCAAACCTACTTCTAAGTCATTTTTAGCTTTTGGAAGTGTTTGGCAAAGTTAAAAATAACTTAAACTAAGTTTAAAATGACTTAAAAAAATGTTTAAAAACCAAAAGTAGGACTCCCCCTACTTTTTATTTTTCGACTTAAAAGTCATTTAAGTTTGACTTTTTATTTTTTGACTTAAAGCTACTTTTTTCCAGCCAATCCCAACGGGCTCTAAGTATGCTGGAGGGTCCAAAGAAAAAGACTAGTTTAGCTTTTACAACTATAAAGTAATATTTCACCAATTATTTTTCTATCCTCATATAAGAGAACAGAAATTAAGACTACAATGTTGCCTTCCCTTCTTTTTTTAACTGATGAATCATTTAGTACCAATGGTTCACGGTTCGAAACTATGTGGATAACAGACTCGTCCCTCTATCCTTATTCACCTAAATATTACTCCCTATGTCCCAATTTTATGCAACACATTTTGCTTTTCAAGAATCAAATTTCTTAATTTTGTACACATGAATCTTTAAAAAAAAATTTATCTTTTTTTACATATTTTTAGAAACTACGTAAAAGTCAAGGCAAGTCAAAAATAACTAATATGCATATGAAATAATTACGGTCAAAGAATAAACCGTTGGGACTCTCGAAAGCTGAACACTGTCAAAGAAATTGGGACGGAGGGAGCAGGCTTTTGTCTGTGGCAGGGTTCGAACACATGAATTGAGCATATCCAACACATCACACACTGCGCTCTTACCACTAAACCAAAGCCCTGTGAGATTGGCTTCCTTGTTTCTCAACCTCAACAAATAGAGAACCTTCGCTTTCACATATTTCAGTAGAGAAAACAATGTGCAGCCAATATTTCATGCATGACAAAACAATTAAATATTCACCCCTTCTACTTCGACCAAAAGTTTTTCTAGTGTGTAGAACAAGGGGAAAAATGGATTGACTGCAAAGGGTAACACCTAAGTCCATTCTCACCCACATCACTACACAGAAAGCATAGAATTTAACGAAAAAATGACATACCGACATACAATAGCACATACTAAATGTCCATGCACACTGAAACAGGTAAAAGCAACTATCGGGAACTAAAAGGACAATGAAACTAGATGCTCATTCTTTTTTTGATTTGCACCGGGTGTCCGAGTCTCTTTGAGCCCCGACTAATCCCGGGGGTGCACAGGCCCTCGGCAAGGAGTTTCCCGCAAGTGCACCACGGTTAATTCAGGTTTTACCCAGTCCGATGGCCCTCGGAAATTGTTTGCACCCAGTGGGTTTCGAACTTGAGACCTTGAAAGGGAGCAAACCCCAAGGCTCAAGTCAATTGCCAGCAGGCCAACCCCTGAGGGTTAACTAGATGCTCATTCTTATAAAAGAGTTAGTAAATATGAAAAATAGCCAAATCCAACAGAATCATGTTTCAAAAGACATGAAAAAAAAATTTGTCTCCACTAAGATTCTTTACCAAATTTTTCTTTGATTCTGCAGAAGTAGAAGGTGACCTCAACTTCGCAAATAATTCCTGAATAAAGGTATTATCATCTTTCAGGCGAGATACAACCTGTATCAAAATCAAAAGGTCAGTGGACTGTAAGCATGAGATTGAGCTTAAGTTACTAATATCTTACCATTGCATTGTTCGAACTGATTATGGAATTGAGATTTGCTATTGTTATCTCATCCAACATTTGAGACAACACGACATCCTGAAATTAGTGACAAAACCAGTAAGTTCCATTCATGTTACATGCCAAAGCTTATAAGAGTACAGGATCATATTATACCTTTAGATAGCCAACTCTATAAGTTTGACGTATCTTTGAAAGGACTACCGAATCTTTGATAGGTATAGCCTATCCCATGCATCCAAAAGGGGGGGAAATTATCAGTAAATTCAAAGAAAACTTGCATTGAAACACCTCTGTCCATATTACTCAGATATTCTCAGCTGGAAACAACTAAGGGATCCGAAAATTTCATAAGATACCTCCTTATATACGACGTGCTCCTTCAAAAAACTGCGATGGTGGATATGTGGTGCCTCTGGGTCATCTGTAGACCAAATTTCAGGTCAATTATTCCAGAAACAAACTCAAGAAGTAGCCGGATAAAAACTTTAAAATTACTTAAGGGACGTAGCAGCAATCCCTATTTTACAGATTACATGCATATCAAGGATCCTACTTGCATAAAACTTGAAATTATTCACCAAAGAACAATGAAAACCAGAGGTCTCTAATACCAACACAAATAAGAATTCACACATTCAGAAGAAGATGAACGTAGTGAAGATGAGGATACTTAAGTGGATGTGTGGGGACACTTAGGAGAGATAAGGTTAGGAACAAAGATATATGAAGTAAGATGGGAGTGGCCTAAGTGGTGGACAAGATGCGGAAAGCAAGGCTAATATGGTTTGGACATGTAAAGAGGAGCATAGATGCCCCAGTGAGGAGGTGCAAGAAGCTGACTGTGATAGGTTTAAGCCGAGGTAGAAGTAGACCCAGGAAGAGTTGCGGAGAGGTGATTAGACATGACATGACATGTCTTTAGTTTCCCGAGGACATGACCCTAGATAGGAAAACATGGAGGTCAAGAATTAGCGTAGAGGGTTAATAGGTAGTCGAGCGATTTCTCTCTGTCCAGCGGGAAAGCTTGGCTCTATCTTACAGCACCTTGTCTGCTCCCTCTTCTACTTAACAAGATCATTATTATTATTCTATTCTTATCTTATTTTTCAACTGCATTACTATTATTGTTGTTTTTACTTGGGTTATCTTTTCTATTTTTGTTTGTACTTTTCTTTTCTGCAATACTCTTCCACCATAACTTTTACTCTTGTATTTGTCAAACCTATTTTTGAAAATGTTTTTCTTGAAACGAGGGTTTACTGGAATCAACTTTTAAACCTCACACAAGATTAGAGCAAGGAATGCGTAAACCCTATCCTCCCCAAACTCTATTGGTAAGGGTCACACTAAGAATGTTGTTGTTGGATATTCTAAAGCATCACGAAGAATAGACAAGGAAAACCTATCAGTTGTGTATGGAGCACCAATAAACTTGATCGCTCATTTTTTTAATGAAACTTGATAACTCATTTACTCTAGTAGATAATGTCATCAAAGATCATTTCACTTTGTTTCATAAATTTCAACATTCCATGACCGCAATTTACAATGAATAAAGCCACGTCACAACAAAATGCATGTAATTTGTGGCTCAACTTCCAAAAAGTAAATGCAATACTTTTATCCTATTTAGAGCATTATATACATTTATCTACTTCAATCAAGATGGCATGAAGTTATATTGGGAAAGGTAGTGTGGCCTCCATGGAGAACAAGATGAGGGAACCGAGGTTGAGTGATTCGGACATGTGAAAAGAAGGTGTGCGGATGCCCCCGTAACAAGGTGTGAGAGGTTGGCAGCAGGAGCAAAGCGAGATAGAGGTAGGCCGAATAAGAACGAACTGGGGGAGGTGATTAGAGGTGATTAGACAGGATATGGCAAAACCTCATTTTACCGAGGACATTAACCTGAATAAGAAGATATGGAGGCTGAGGATTAAGGTAGAAGGATAGTAAGTAGATGAGTATTGTTGCACCTTATGTGGGAGAGGGAAAGGGCTAGCTTCCTCCTCTTTGCTTCTTAGTATTAGTAGTATTATTTAGCAGTCGCGCATTCTCTTGTTCTTCAATGTATATTATTATGAGTTGCTTCCTTGCTTTGTCTCTTTCTCTTTTTGCTACCATATTTGTCTAGCAAACCTGCTTCAAAAATTTTATCTTTCGAGCCGAAGTTCTATCGAAAATTGCCTCTTTACCACAAAAAGTAGGGCTAAGGTCTGTGCACATATTACCCTCTCCATACCCCACTTGTGGATTGGAATGGGTATGTTGTTGTAATCAAGACGACATGAGAATCACCATAAGAGTAGGAATCCAATCTCAAGAAGATTTAATCCGAACCTAAACCAAAACACAAGAATCTCCATGGGGAAAACTAAGCTGTCCCACATTTTTTTTTGATAAGGTCAAAATTGCCCCATATTCAAGCTACAACAGTCCTTAAAGAGAAAGGAGAACCCTATCAAGATAAAAATGGATCATTTCAACTGGAAACAGAAAGTAGATGACAAACTTACATTCAAGGCATCCAACAATATCCAAAATCAACTCATCACTAAATATTTTTTCAAAGATCTGGGAACTATTGAGCAAAACTGCAGAAACCATAAAATCGTAAAGCTACTGAAATATAAGTATTAAACAAATATTGATAAAAAGCAGGCAATACTAACTAATTCCTCTAACTATTTTGAAAATGATGTGAAGACTGTCAACATTCTCCAGGTCTTCACAGATTCTGAATAAATCCATCAGCTTTCCGAAAAAATCTTGCTGCACGAACAAGAAATATCAACTCAGACGATTCAATTGTAGAAACTGAAAACAAGAAAAAAGAACAAACGGCAGAAACAAGTAGCTTTTACTATGGAGAAATACTATGCAACTGACTTCTCTTTGATTCTGTGTTCCTTTTTTGCTTCTTTTTTTTTTTTGGAAAGGGAGGGTGTTTGCCTTGCATATAGTGAAATAACTTACTGGGTGCAGGTAAAACAAACTTGTGTTTTCCTTGAGGATTTTTCCACAATAAGGAGCTAACATATCCAAAGCATCGGTGTTGTCAAAGGTGCACTTAAGCCCGAAGCAAAGCTCAAAACATGTTGAGTGGCGAACGCTTCGCGTCACTTGATGTGCGGTTCAATGGCGCCATCAAGGCTCTAAGACAAGATTTTGCTTGTGAATGAGCATTTCCTTGAGAGGGGACACTAGACAATTGATATTTCACTTTATAATCAATTTCTTTGTCCATATATTGGTTATTCATGCTTATAATTATTAGTTTTGGACTAAAAATAGATATTTGTATTTTTTTCTCCATTTGCGCCCTTTTGCATTAAAGCCCGCGCTTTATTTGCGCTTAAAGCTTCAATGAACCTTAAGAGTTTTTTTTCCTCTTTTCTCTTTTGATAACACTGCTAAGCGTTTCAATCTACGAAATCTGAAAACAGTTTGAATTCTAGAATGCTGAAATGATAGTCACAAATACCTTTTAAAATAGAGGAAGTAAAATCCAGATTAATTCTGCAAATGAATTTCTTTTTATACCCGAAAAATCTCTAATATCCAGTGGCGCACGGTTCGAAACTCGATTGGATAATGGGCACACCCTCTACCCTTATCCACTTAAATATCATGTCTTTGGCTACAACAGGGTCCGAAATAGCGACATGCACCTAACCCAAAAAACACACACTACGCTCTTACCACTAGAGCGAAGCCTTGGGCCTTCTCGAATGAAAATTTTGTGGAATGGAACCAGCTGATGATTGCATGAGCCCTTTTTCAAGTAGTGCCTAAAGGTGGGATTACATGAAGACAGGATAGACAGAGTATTGGATAGCTTTTCTTACCTGACCACCACACAACATGACCAATTTAAATGGACTTGAAAAATCAACTAGCAGCCATGCTTTTTTAATGACAACTAGCAGCCATATTTTAATATCCCAACTTCTCAAATGAGACAATTTATTATGACTCATCATCATAAGTAAAGTTCCTTGCACAAAGTCAAACGTGATGTGATAAATAATTGATTCTAACAAAAAGAAGATGCATTTAAAATGTCTTCCTTCTTTTTTTTCCGAAACTGGTAACTTGTATTCCTCAGCATTAAGGGCAATGTTGGCCACCTCCAAAAAGTAGTAACAGATAAGGGAGGGATAAAAAAGAAACATAAATACTTACAAAGAACCTATGAAACCACTAATTGGATTTCCTCTTCTATATTTCGTTCTTTACACCAAAAACCTAAGGAAGTAATTACTTTCCATTTAATCTTTTGTATTGAGCATTCTTTTTCTTCAAAAATCCTCTAATTCCTTTCCTTCCAAATATTCCACCAGATACAAGCAAGTATCATCCTCCACCACTTCTTTTGACTCTTGCTGCCCCCCCTTCTGATCCAACAACTCAATAAGTCTGATGTGTGTTCTGGCATACACTTGTTTAGGCTAGCTAAATTTAAGAATAAAGCACATACTTGTGTTGTTACATTGCAATGCAAAAATAAGTGTTTGCTGGTTTCAGTGCCTCTTTGCATAGTTAGCATCTAGAGGCTATGTTGATCCCCTTTTATGTACTGCTTCATGAGTCAAATAGGCTCTCCTAGCTACCAACTAGACAAAACACTTCACTTTAGTGGGAGCCACACTCTTCCAAACAACACTCCATGGCCCTGTTACCCTTCAACCAGTTACCGATAGACCCCACTTATACAATCTGTTGACAGAGAATCTTCCACCTGGATGTTTTCTCCATAATAGACTGTTTGTTTCCAAATTAGTGCCTGGAAAGCCTTCTATCATATTCAGTAGTTCAATTACCTCTTCTATCTCCCAGTCATTTAACAACCTTCTAAATACCAAATTCCACCCTTGTTGAGACCACAACTCACTGTTTTTGCTATC
Organism: Solanum tuberosum; assembly: GCF_000226075.1. NCBI lineage: Eukaryota > Viridiplantae > Streptophyta > Magnoliopsida > Solanales > Solanaceae > Solanum > Solanum tuberosum. The sequence continues at coordinate 223,182 of NW_006239124.1, forward strand.
CGGATGCACACTGATAAAACAAAGTCCAGGAAACAAACTTTGAAGAGATCCTTGACTAGTCGAGTCTTCTTTCCATCATAAAACCTTATCCCCTTCCCAACTTTAACTTGTATATTAACTTCTAGAGCTGACCAAAAGCTTCTGATAGTCCTCCATACTCCAACTCCATAAGTGGTTGTTACTTCACTTGAACACTATTCCCCTTCTAGGCCAAATTTGTGTTGTATCACCTCTTTCCATAGTGCATGCTCCTCTTGGTTGTACCTCCATAGCCACTTGCTCAGCAGACTTTAGTTCAATAACTAGAGCTTCCTAACTCCCTAACCCCCACAATTCCACCCTTATTGAACTTCTGCCCATTTTACTAAATTGAAACTGCTCTCAATTTTATTTCCTTGCCAAAGGAAATTCCTTCTCAAAGCATCTAGAATTTTGATCACCTCACCAGGTATAGGGTAAAGGGACGTCACATAAGTTGGTAAGGAATCTAGTGCAGAGTTTATTAAAGTGACTCTACCTCCCAATGAAAGGTATTGAGACTTCCAAAGTGCAAACTTCCTCTCAGTTTTCTCAATAATTCCATCCCAAATAGTAATTGCTTAATGGTTTCCCCCCCCCCCCCCAATGGGATGCCTAGATAGACTATTGGTAGCTTCTCTACCTTGCACCTCAAGATGTTTGCTAGTGTTTGTATCTGTTGAACTTCTTTTATAGGAAAGTTACTGCCTTTTCTCCAATTAACCTAGAGTCCAGAACAAGCCTCAAAAACTACCAGAATCACCCTTAAATAGCATAATTGTTCATGGTCTGAACACTATTGTATCATCGGCATACAGTATATGTGTCAACTCCATATTCTCATTTGCCATGTTTCTTAATTTGAAGCATCTGATCCAATTATTTAGCGACGCTTTCCTCATTAAACTGTCCAATCCCCCCATAACTATAATTAAAAGGAATGCAGATAGAGGATCCCTCTGTCCAAATCCTCCTGCTGGGAAAAAACCTGAAGGTTCTCCATTAACAAGGATGTAGAACCTGGTGGTTTTAATACAAAAGTCTATCCAACCAAGCCAACAAATTCCAACCCCATCTATCTAAGAGTGTTGATCAAGAACTTCCAATTTAAATGGCCATACGCTTTCTCAATATCCAACTTGCACATAAACCCCGTAACATCTCCTCTAATTCTAGTGTCAATACACTCACTAGCAATTAAAGCAGCATCCATTATCTGTCTACCTCAATGAAGGCCATCTAATGTTTGTTCACAAGCTTGCTTATCACCCTCTTCAATCTCTTTTCTACAACCTTGGCTATAATTTTGTACACCCTTGTGATCAAACTAATTGGTCTAAAATCTCTCAGATCATTTGCCCCCACCTTCTTTGGAATAAAAGCTACAAATATAGCATTAAAACTTTTTTCAATTTTTTTATGAGTGTGGAAGTTGTGGAAGGTCAACATTAAGTCCTCCTTTACAGTTTCCTAGAAAGTTTTAAAAAACCAATTGTGTAACCATCCGGGCCAGTGCCTTGTCTACTGCACACATTTTGATCCCTTTTAACATCTCTTCCTCTTAAAACCTTCTTGTAAGCCATTGTTGCTCCTCCATAGTAATAGTTTGAACTTCAAAAATATTCAAATCTGGTTGCCAACTTTCAGATTGTTTGTAAAAGATTTTTTATAGAAATCCACAGTGGACCTCTTAATTTCCATAGAATCAGAGGACATAACCCCATCGATCATCAAAGAATCTATAGTGTTGATTCTCTTATGCGCAGTGGCCATTCTGTGGAAATACTTTGTGTTCTTGTCACCCCCTTTGTTCCACTGAATTCTAGATCTCTGTCTCTAATGGATTTCTTCATTTCTAGCCACTTCTTCATACTCCATGTCCCATTGTGCTTTCATTAGTAACTCATCATCGGTAAGAGGTCTGGCCTCTTATATGAATTCCAGACTCCCAATTTGCTCCAAAAGTTGATCATTTTTAGCCCTCCAATTACCATTATTCTCCTTTCTCCATTCTTTGAGTTTTACTTTCAAAAGACTCAGTATTGTTGCTAACTTAAAGTCTGCTCTTCCTGTCTTATTAAAAGAATTCCACCAGTCTTGTACTTTGGATTTAAGCCCTTCCACATTAAGCCACCATTTCCAACTTGAAATATGATCTCTTGAAGACCTCATCCCCACATGACAACAAAATTGGGTTATGGTCAAAACCCAAACTATTCAAGGAACTCTGTCTGATTTTATTAAACAACTTGTCCCAAGGAAATGAATACATGAGACTGTTAATCCTTGATGCATTTCTATGATCTGACCCTCCTCTCCAAGTGTAAGATCCCCCAAATAAAGGGGGGTCTACTAGCTCAGTTCATTGATACAGCTAGAGAAATCTATCATTGCTCCTGAAAGTTTGGTATTATTTGTCTTTTCTGAAGGGAATCTGTTAGTGTTGAAATCGCCACAAACCACCCAAGGTCCTTTACAAAAGCTTTTCATTGCACCTAATTCAACCCATAACTACTTCCTTTCATTTCTATCTCATGAAGCATATACTGCTATAAGAAACCAAGTGAAATCTACATTAATGCCACTCAACTTGCAACTGCTCATCTGATTTCCACTCTCCACCATCTCACAAGACCTTTTATCCCACATAATAATTATACCCCTTTTACTACCTAATGCCACCATCCAAATTCTCCCCATCAATCAATTACCCTCTAGCTATTGAATATGATCTCCTACTGCTCCCTTTAATTTTGTCTCCACCAAAACTATAATATCTACTCCCCCTTGTTGTAATCTACTCCTCACCAAATTTCTCTTGTCCTCCAAGTTAAGCCCCCTCACGTTCCATGATAGGTTAGTGAGCTTCATTATAACTGAGTGATTAGTTTCCTCCCCTTGCTTTTTTATTCACTCCTGGGCTCCTCTTCTTTGAATTTTCAGAAAAACAAGTTCCTCAATTCCTTCGGAACTCCCTGTTTCCCCCTTTTCTATCAAAATCGAAACAAAATTCTCTTCTTTATTCCTTTCCTGGTCAATTTTAACAACACATTGGCTTCCTCTGTGCATCGTTCAAAAGCAGCTCCAAATTCTTGACTGAGCCTGGGAATATTGCTCTGTACCCAGTGATGTGCCCTCTCTTCTACTTCTTTACTACAACCAGAAGCATCGCAAATAATAGGAGTTGGCTCCCCCGGTTGAACAAATTGTTGCATATTCCCTTGTTCCTCACTATCACTAATTTTATAATCTCTTCCCCCATTGTTGTTATCTAACAGTTCTACGAGCTTTTGTTCTTCTTCTCTTGATTTTTTTCCCTCAAGATCCTCTTGCTTCACTCTCTACCATCGCATTTTCTTCTCTGATAGCTTCTAGGTTGTTTCCTCCATATATTTTATTAAAGATCAGTTGTCCAGCACTATCTAGCTTGTACTTCTTTTCTGGGGCTAAGTACTCTTGGGCCTGGACAAGAGGCCCAAATCTGATTTCAAATTTAAATGAGTCATGTGCAAGTCACAAGTCTCATTACACCTTTCCCCTTCAGTTGTCTTTCTCTTACAACCCACATGTTGTTTCTAACTAGAATCCCTTAATTGATGGGATTCTAGTACAGAATTACAGCTTGCACTTTAGATTATCCCCTGGGAAAAACCGTGTACTGGATTCAACCTTGTTTCTTCTCCATTGGTTCCATAACCTGATTCTGGTGCTATTTCAAACCTGGGTTTGCACTCCACCCATATCGGAAAGTGGTAAGTAATTTCGTTCCATTCCATGGAGACCTCCTTGGGTATTTTTCTACCATCGCTGGCCACCAGAATCCTTGCCCACTTCATCTGGTTTTTTAGCTCTGTTTCTTCTTCAGTTGCAATCCATCCTCCACAGACTCCTCCAATTTCTCGGAAGACTTTCTGAGACCGCAAGTGCAGGGGAATGCCTACTAGTGTGATCCAAGTTTCTTTGATTGTTAAGGAGTTTGGGATTCTTCCTATAAAAGGGTTCCACCATTCCATATGGAAGCTGCAATTCTTCCATCTCCATTGCCGTTTTAAAGTTTGCTCTGCCATGTGTTTGTTTGGAAATTTGAACAGAAATGAGTCGCCATTAAGCTCGTAGATGTTGACACCAAATGCTTTCTTCCAGTTTGTTGAGGACCACCTTCTGATGTCAGCAAGTGTTGGTTTTTCCTTCAACTCCTCTCTGCAATAACCAACTACACATCTCTTGAGTAGGCTATCTTCCTAATCATTTATTCTATCAGTCACTTTTATGTTGCCATTCCTACTCTTTATCTCAACAGTGCAGAGAGTTTGTGAGCCATTTACTCTCTTGTACAACTGCTGCAAAAGAGTACTTGACATCCATCACTCTCGGAGGAGGTATCTGTACCTTTCTCCTCTGCCATTTAATGAACCTTTCTATCTTTAATGCAATATCCATCCACCCAACATTCAATGTTAGCTCTGGAATGATTAAGCGACCCCATCCATTTAATGAGATTATGCTTATAAATCTCCCATGTTGATTGCTCTTTCTAGTGCAAAAAAGGGCCGACTCCTTTTATGAAAATCTCCATCTCCTGATCTTTCGATGCTTTTTTCAAACAAAAGCATATCCACTCCATAGCTTTTCTGTTCACATTGGACCTTCGCATCATCTTCCTACTCCTTTCCACCCATTCATACCATTCAGACTTGCCATTTTCCCACCTTGTAATATCAAATTACTTAAACCCTGCGTTGAAATAGATCCTATGTCCTCCATCCTTAAAAATAGAATTTCTGGTTGAGCTAAAAAAGAAAAGAGAAAAAAGAGTAACCACAGAAGGTGATAACTCAGGGAGGTGAGAGAGAGGTTTTCCGGTAAGGAGTGCCGGAAAAGTGTCAAGAAAAGATGTTTCTCCTACCTAGGAAGTAGGAGAGAGAAGGTTTTTGGTTTTCATGCTTGAGAGCATTTGTTTAGCTCATTTCACATGTCTTTTGATAGATGTGAAACTGCTGTTATACCAGGGCCAACACTCTAAGAGAATTTTGGAGGCCAGTCTTAGCTTTTGTTCATATTTAGTATAGTGAATTATAATGAATGGCAATTGTAATGGAAACCTTCACCCTTGATGAAGATTCATTGATCCAGCTACAAATTAGTATGCACAACGGACAACTGAACAATTGACAAAGCTTACATCATGCAATATTAGTTCTGTCACACGCAACTGATCAGCAACACCACTCTCTACAACTATCTGCAAAAGAAACAATTGAACAGCACTCTCAGAGATCCGGGATATGATTTGAAATATACACTCAGGGGTATCTTTCAACAACAAAACAAACAGGGTTTTACCATTTGGAATTTTGTTATACTGAAATTGGTCGAAAACCTTTCAATTTATTGTCATAGGTTTTTTTTCTTTGGAAGTATAGAAGCGCGAGGTGGTGTAGACAATTACTCTGGTGAAGACAAGTCTAACAAGTAACTCAGAAATATTAGAGGAAACCAGAAGTCCAGCACTTATAACATAAAAGATGCACAAAGCAGGAAAATGGCAGCACCTTTAATATCAAGGGAAGCGTAGATAGCTCAACTGGAGGCAGTTCTCTCAAGTCACTGCTGGCACTATGAAATGTCTCATCTGGAAATAACATCAAAAAGAAATGAACAGTAAACATATATATTGAACCATTTCAACAAAATTATTTAAAAGATACTAACTTGAGAGCACAAGAAATCCCAAGCAGCAGTAGTCCAGGAATGGAACCTTATTTAGAAGTATTGAATAGGTTTCCAGGAACGAAAAATGGTCCAGTTAGCAATACTTTCTATTCTTTTATGTTCCTTACTTCCTCGGAAAGATCCAGACTCTACTATGTAATTTTCTGGTTTCTTCAAGTAAGGATGTCTAAGTGAACAAAGGGCACAAGGGTAACAATTTGTCCATGCGTTCAACAACAACAATCAATGCCTCAGTCCCGAACAAGTTGGGGTCGGCTAAATGAATCTTTACTGATCATGTTTCTCCATTTAAAATCATCTCTGTTAACTGTCTGTCCATGTGTTCTAACAGTTTAAATTTATGAGGATACTCACTTTCCCCAGAGACATAAGACAGCCAGGAAGAAGTCTAATAGTATTCTAGTTCACATGACAAATCATTTTTTTAATTTGGTTATCTCGGCCTCAGACGTAAGTTTGCATAATGCCCAACTACGCCAGAGTATTAACTTGAATAGCCAATCTTTAGCATCAGGTATCAGGTATACTTGCTGTGGTACCTAGCAACCATGATTTATTCAAGACAAGAACGACAGCAACTAAAACTATTTTTCAAACAACCCTTGGTAATCTTTATTTTTTAATAAAGCAGCCAACCCTTGGTAATATGAAATTTTAAACCTAAATTTAGTGTTTGATTTTGAGTTGTGAACTGAAGCCTTGGTGACTTGATGCTACAACTCCAGAAAACAATCTTGTTCCAATTCTAAACCAGAAACATATTGTGAAAGTCAGGTGTAGCTTGTTCATTTGTTCAACTGAAAAGTATGAATAAACATCTATGCATGACAAACACAGGTGTGGTTGTCCCCCGGTAAGTATAATCTATTACTAATGGCCAAAATAACTAAGCATCGAAATGGTAAGATGCTCTGTTAAACTAATGGATACAAAATATTTTTAATATAAGCAGGATGTAGAGACTTACAATTAAGGCTACTGAATTGCATGTTTCTCTGCACACTACAGATGCTGTCCCTACAGAGAGAAAAAAGAAAAGGCAGAAGATGTTATTTAGATGATCATTTGTACCACCTCCTGAAAATCTGGAAAATAAACTTCAAGAAAAATAGATTACAACCAAGAAAAAGTGGGTGAGACGCTAGAAATTATTTCAAGACTTGCCATATGTATGAGCAACCAGTGGTCTCTTGAAAACTAAGAGCCAGTTCAGTTGAATACTCCGGATCCCTCCAAGAAATAATTGTATCTGAGGAAAAGAAAATACTTCCCATTAAGAAGCTATATAACAAGACAACAGTAAAATCATGAAAAGGAAGAATGACAAATAACTACACTTAAGAATACCTTCTTGCTTACGGTAGATATCCTCTGCACTGATGCGGTGCATAAGCAACGTTTCATGCTCGTCTTCATCAGTTACAAGTAAACCTGGTTCTTCCGATCTCTGCATCATAGAGTCCCAAGTTCTAAATATGGGGGTATTCATATCTAAGATTTTTGCCAAGAGAAAACAAAAGGTACCAAGTTCTTGCAAGTCTTTCCGGTAACGGTTACCTCTAGATAATCTACAGTTACATGCCCTGTTCCCTGGTCATCCCACTTCCCATCATCATTCAGACGATAAACCTTTACACGCTGCACAAGAATGATATGAAGTGTAAATTACAAAATAAGCTTATCACACAAAGAAAGAAAGAAAGAAAGAAACTATTTACATAAAACTTTATACAGACAGCTAAAGAAAATTCTTTATAATTCAATTAATCGACAACAGTTCGAATCCCAAACTAGTTGCAGCCTGCTGTATGAACCTCCTTGAAGCAATCCATTCAAACACTAATTAATTTATCGAGTTAAAATAGTTCAGAGAAAAATAGATGCTTTGATATCTCTCATAGACGATCAGAATAATTTTTTTTAAATGACAATCAGAATATTTTTTTCCAATGTTCAGACGCAAAGCAGACAAACTCAGCACACAGAACAATTTATTTGCACATTTTTTTAGCAGAAAGCCATATATTTTTTATTTTTATTTTTTTTTTGATAACCGAGAAATCCGTCTGTGACCCGCCCTTTGGACTAATCACAGCCTTCTAAACTCGGTGGATAATGGGCCCACCCCTCTAGCAGAAAGCCATATATTGTTACAAACAGTCTTCTGGAAAGCAAAAAGTGCAAGGGAAAAACAAGGCGTGAAGACATTAAGTGAGAATCGAAGAACAAACTTGAAAAAATGAAGTGCCCAACTAAAAGAAAACACAGGATAACTGGCATGCATGAATTAGTAGTTATAACAATTAAAAAAAACACAACCAGTTTTTTTAGGTAAATAAACAAAATAACCACATATGTTGAGTTAGAAAGCAAACAGCATGCATTCCTTACACAATAAGATGAAACATACAACAACAACAATGATAACAACATACCCATTGAGATTCCACAAGTAAGATATGGGGAGGGTAGGATGTATCAGACCTTAACCCTACCTTTATGGGGTAGAGAGGTTGTTTCCGATAGACCTTTGGCTCAAAATAAAAGTTCTTGAAGTAGGTTTGCAAGAAAATATGACAGCAGAGGAGCAAGAGACAAAGCAAGGAAGCAACAGATAGTGATATACATTGAAGAATAAGAGAATACACGACTACAAAATAACACTATTAATACTGAGAAGCAGAGAGGAGGAAGCTAGGCCCTTGCCTCTCCCACACAAGATTCGGCAATACTCGGCTACCTATTAACATTCTACCCTAATCCTTGACCTCCATAGGCGCATGTCTACAGTCTTACTAAAGTTGTGTCATATCCTATCTAATCACCTCCCCTCAGTTCTTTTCGGCCTACCTCTACCTATCCTAACTCCTGCTACAACCAACCTCTCACACATTCTTACCTACGCATATGTGCACCTTCTCTTCACATGGACGAACTATCTCTCTCGCTTCCTTCATCTTGTTCTCCATGGAGGCCACACCTACCTTGCCTCGTAGAACTTTGTTCCTAATCATACTCTCCTAATATACCCACAGATCCATGTGAGCATCCTCATCTTCGCAAACCCGCACTCTACCCCATACAACAAAGTTGGTTTTACCACCACTCTGTATAACTACCTTTAAGCTTTGGCAACACATTCTTATCCAAGAGCACCCTTGAGGCGAGCCGCCATTTCACCCACTCTGATCCAATACAATGTGCAAAACTCACCGGAAAAAAAAAACCTAAAAACCCATAGAGATCTTCAGGTGCTTACCTTGAGGCTGAGAAATTTGGGTGGCCAAAAAAAGCTTCTAGGTCAAATCAGAGAAAAAGAAGGTCAGAGAAGGTTTTGAGTGGTCCGAAATAAGATCTGGTTCATATTGGAGGAGAGAGAAGGTCGGAAAAGGGTTCAGGCATGTGAGCATGGTCCTACCAGAACAGTGCAAGAGATGATCAAAGAGAAGGATAGAGGATAGAGAAAGCCGAAAAAGGGCTTTTTGGAGCTTACCTCGAGATGTGGGCATAGGAGCATAGTGGATGCATTTCAATTGCAATGTACAACTTTCAATGTGATGACTTCCTTCAAAACATCTCTTATTTCTTTCTTTTCTTTCCATATAGTCCAAGCTATACAAAGAAAAAGGGGAATAGCACTCCAAGTCTTCTTTAAGGATACTTCTGGACATACAATTTTCCCACTCTCTAACCCATTCCTCAACATTTTAGTACTTTCCCATTGGCTTCCAAAATTAACCATGAACATGATCCATAATTGCCAAGTAAACTCGCAATGCACAAAAATATGATCCATTGATTCACATGATCTCTCATACAAGTAGTAGCATCCTTTACACAAGATCCAACCCCTTTTCATCAAAATTTATTGTGTCAGACGTGCTCAAGAAACACTAGCCAACCAAAAACAAGTAACTTTTATTGGAATTGAGGTCTTCCATATCGTCTTCCAAGGTCACTTTTGTATTTTTACTAATTTCTCAGCATTGAATACTTCATACCATGAACTGACGATAAAAGAACACTTTTTTATTAGCTTCCAAGAACAGGTCATCTTCTTTTTCTAACATTAACTCTACTGATTGCATCTTCTGAAGAATAAATCACCTTCTTGCATTTCCTGTCAAAGTGGTTCCTTTTGATTGGAAGTCTCATCCTATATCAGAAAACATGTTTGCTAAACAAACTTCAAAATTATAAGACAATCAATATAGGTTAGGAAATGGATCTTTCAGCAACCCAAAACACTCTCTATTACCTTTCCAAAGTCTAATCTTCTTCTCATTGTCACCATCAATCTAACATACCTATTGAATTCTTCGAAAGGTTACAAATCTACCTCCAAACAGCTACTTCATATGGTGCTTTAACTGCCTTGGGTGCAGGAATCCTCTATCCATATTTATCCTCTACCACAACTTTCTCATAGGTTTTTTCCCATCATTTAACCATATCCATTTGCATAAAAAACTTTGATTGTGAGATCTAAGATTTCTAACTCCAAGCCCCCCGTCCTTCTCCGCCTTACTTAATGATACTTCATCTTCCCTACATAATCTTTCCATAGGAACTACCTTCTAAACTGTCTCTGGATTCTCAAATTCCCTTTCAACAGACCTACTCTACTCTTTCAATTTACTTTTGAGAGCTTTCAACTTACAGGCAAGGATATAATCTGGCTTCCCAGATAAAGAGAATGAACTCCACCAATTTGGACTCTATCTTTGAAACCTGTGATGCTCAACCACCAGTTTTCGGATTTGAAGTATCTCTTGTTCTTGATCCAACTACCCCCTTGTAATGAAACAGGAACATGATCGGATGCCAATCTTTGTAGGGTACTTTGTTTTATGTTATTGAAGCTAGTATCCCACTCTTCTGAAATCATAATTCTATCAATTCTGGCGGCTCCATCTTGAGTATCCCCTTTGAACTAAGTGTATCTCCCATCTTGTAACGATAGATCTATCAAATTAAGATCATTTTTAATGTCTGAAAACTCCACCATCCCCAAATTTCTCCTCCTAGCATTCCTTTTCTCTGATATGAATCTAGTAGTATTAAAATCTCCACAATCAGCCCATGGACCTTCCACTAGACCTCAAATATCAGTCATTTCTTTCCACACTTTCCTTCTTTCAACATAACAATTAGGAGCATAAACTCCAGTAAAGTGGCAGGCAAAAGAGAGCTTCAAATTTGTAGGTTAAAGTGTAGGATCGAATCTCTAGTATCTCCCCATTCCATATTTTACTATCCCAAAGCATTAGGATTCCCCCTCGAGTGCTACTAGCCTCTAGTTGAGCAAATTTAATCCATCTACCACCCCAAATTTGTTTAACGATATCATATATGTCCCCCTCCAATTTAGTTTCCTGGAGGCAAATGACGTCAGCCTTCCAGTCCACCATCATACTCTGTACAATACTCCTTTTATCTCTGTTGTTCAACCCCCTTGCATTCCAGGAAACTAGTTTGAACTGCATAGATCCAAAGCTAGCATCTTCCTCCCCTTATTTCTATTCCCACTGCTTTTATATTTAACATCAAAAAAAATTAAGCTTTTGAGTTCTTCCGCACCTTTGAACCTTCCTTTCTTACACACACTATTTATCTATATCTTTCTTGCATGCCAGCTGCTATCAACCTGTAAGAGCAGTTCCTCATGTCCTTGGATATCAACCCCAAGAGTTTGCTCAGTTTGACTAAATTTTGTTGAACCCAAACAGAGTTATCTCTCTCCCCCTCACTTATGCTTTGATCCTGTTGTACAAGCAGAAGTGCCACCTCTTCCACCTCCCAGCTATATGAAATGGTAATCACGTTCTGCTTTTCGATCACCGCTAAATTCCCCCCTTCGTTTAAATTCTCTTCAAATCTGTCCTCTTGCATGTTCTCTCCCCTCAAAACTTCTTGTTTAATTGTATCTTCCGCAATTAGCAGAATCTGGTGTATCATAAGGGATTTGCCTTTTCTTTTGATTCCTGCGGATTAAGATCAGTTTTTCCACCAATTCTTCACTTTGATTCACCACTATAATCTCTTGCACAGTGTTTTGTTCTATGTCATGCATGACTGGAAGAGAGATGTGGGATTCCATGTCTTCAAGAAGTCTATCTCTATTGGAGTATGGGATGAGTTGAATTTGTTATTTTGTTAAAAATAACAAAGCTTGCCTAATCAGGCCCATTTTCCACTTCAATTAAATACCCTTTCGTGGCCTCTCTAGGCCCAATTTAGAGCTCATCATTAAAGAAGGCATGTGACTCTCACATGACTTATTTGAATGCCCCTTTCCAGCGGTCATTTGTACATTCCCCACATGTTCTTCTGTACAAAAATCCCTTAAATTTAGGAATTTTTGTATAGAATCACAAAGATTGACATTACTTTGTTTTACCCTCTGGTCCAAAGTTTGACCTGGATTTTTTTTTCAGTGGAATGTCTTATACGTGGTACAACATGCCTTTTCCGGCAACATTTCACCTCACTTTGCTTTCGGTCCATATAGGGAAGTGGTGTCTGATTCCTTCTCGTGCTATTGACACCTCTTGTGGTATGTTTCTGCCGTGTCTTAGACAAGGAGACCCTTTGTCCCCTTTCTTATTTATCATTGCTGTGGAAGGGTTGGAGAGTTTGATGAGGAGAGCTTCTCTAAACAGCTGGATTAGGGGTTTCAGATGCAAAAACAGGGTTAATGAGGTGATGGATATGGACTCATTTATTGTATGTTGATGACACAATAATTTTTTGTGAAGCAGAGCAGGAACAACTGAACAACTCTGTCACATCAGAATTATCCTGGTAATTTTTTAGGCATGCTCTGGACTAAAGGTAAACTGGAGAAAAAGTAGCATTTTTCCTATTAAAGAGGTCCAACAGATTCAAGCTTTGGCTAATATATTGAAGTGCAGGATAGAGAAGTTGCCTACAGTTTATCTAGGTCTGCCATTTGGGTGCTAAACATAAAGCAGTTAGCATCTGGGATGGTCTAGAGAAATCAGAGACGAAACTGCACTATGGAAATCCCAATATCTATCCTTGGGGGGGGGGGGTCACTTTGACCAATTTTATTTTAGACTCTTTGCCTACATATGTGATGTCGTCACTTTTTCTCATTCCCGGTAAAGTAGTCAAAGCTATAGACTCATTGAGGAGAAATTTCCTTTGGCAAGGTAACAAGATTGAGAAAAGCTTCAACTTAGCTAATGGATGGCAGTTCAACAGAGCAAAAGATATGGGGGTTTGTAAGAAACCTAAAGATACACAACAACAGCTTACTTACCAAATGGTTGTGGAGATACAATTTGGAAGATCAAGCTCTAAGGAAGGAACTCATTCAACACAAGTATGGTCAAGAAGGACCCTTCGGGGTGGCCCAGTGGTTTGGGCTTGGGACTTTCATGTTGGAGGTCTCAAGTTCGAAACCCCTTGCAGCAAAAGCAAGGGGTTTGCCTTCTGGGTCGAGCTCGTCGCACCAGGCTTGCCTAGTGCGGGTTACCTCTCCTATGTGGTTTGCGAGCTATTGCATAGGAGCGGGGGTTTTACCCTATGCGCACCCAAAAGGATAGCGGCTGCGGGTTTACCTTGTCATCAAAAAAAAAAATTATGGTCAGGAAGGTCAATGACGTTCAGAGGAAGTGACAAAAACATATGGTGTGGGAGTATGGAGGACTATAAGAAACCTATGGCGGGATTTCAGAGACAATGTAAGGATAAAGGTTGGCCGAGGGAACAAGGCTTTATTTTGGAAGGAAGACTGGACTGGTCAAGGGTCCTTGGAAAATTTATTCCCTGGGATGTTTTGCCTGAATCCTGATAGCAAAATACAAGAGGTTTGGTCTCCACAAGAATGGAATTTGCTTTTTAGGAGATTTCTTAATGACTGGAAATAGAGTGGGTATCAAATATGCTAGTTTTGATTGGAGATTTTCCTGGCACAAGGCATCAAACTGATGGTTAATTCTCTGTGAACAGAATGTATAAAAGGGATCTAGCCACAATTGCAGGGAAGAAATCAGGGCCATGGAGTGTTATATGGAAGAGTGTAGCCCCTACTAAGGTGAAGTGTTTCACTTGGTTGGTAACCAGGAGAGCTTGCCTGACACATGATAAACTTCAAAAGAGGAGAAGAATTATTGCCTCAAGATGTTATCTTTGTAAAGAGTCTCTAGAAACCAACAACCACATGTTCCTCCACTGCAAAGTAACAACACAAGTATGGGCTCTATTCACCAATTTAGCTAGCCTAAAATTGGATTATGCCAGAACATACAGCAGACCTACTAAGTTGCTGGGTCAGAAAGGGAGTTAGTAAGAGCCAGAGAGGTGGTGGAGAACAGTACTTGCTTGTATCTTGTGGACCATTTGGAAAGAGAGAAATCAGAGAATTTTTGTAGGGAAAGAATGCACTATAGAGAAGATTAAGTGGAAAGTAATTACCACTTTAGGTTTTTGGTGTAAAGAAATGAACATGGAAGAAGAAATTCAACTAGTGGACTTCATAGGAGCTTTGTTAGTAGTCCTATTTTCTTTTTTTTGTTGTTGTTTCTATGTAACTAACACTTTTGGAGGTGGCCAGCATACCCCTTAATGCTGAGGAATACAAAGTTACCAGTTTTAAAAAAAAAAAAAATCTCGCCCATTTCATGTGGTTCATCAATTGTCTCCTCTTCAGCAGCTATCCAACTACCACGAAGTTGTCCAATTTCCTCAAAAAAATTGATGCATCCAAAGGTGTAGAGGAACACCCAGGACTTTCATCCAAGTTTCTTTGTGTTAGAATAGGAATAGATTTGTACAATCCTATTAGAATAGGAATATGTTTATACAATCCTATTAGAATAGGAATAGGAATAGAAATAGAAATAGGAATACTAAATAGTATCCTACTTGGTAAAGGATTGTATTCTAGGGTCTATAAATAGGGTCTCAATGTAATAATGTACACAACAACAATTCAATAATTTTCTTCCCCTATATTTCTCACATGGTATCAGAGCCTCTACAATCTTGGTACACAATCAAAGAGCTTTCGCTGCCGGCGGGTGGCTATTATTCATATATGTCGCCCGTCCGGCCAACGATTATGTTAACAAAAGTTAGGTCACTGTGTATCTTTCTGGTGACTATTTTCTCATATCTAATTTGTGTAGCACCATGCCATCATTCCGGTGACTACTTTCTTATATCTAATTTGTGTAGTACCGTGCTATCATTCCGGTGACTACTTTTTCATATTTAATTTGTGTAGCACCATGCTATCATTCCGATGACTACTTTTTCATATTTAATGTGTAGCACCATGCCATCCTTCTAGTGACTACCTTTTTTTTGCATATCTTATTTGTGTAGTACCGTGCATCTCTCCGGACTACTTTTCATATTTAATTTGTGTAGTACCATGGATTTTTCCGAACTATTTTCTCATAACTGAGTTGCTTGCATCATGTGTCTTTTCAGTGACTCCTCAGATTTGATTTGCATAGTTCCATTCGTCTTTCCAGTGATTCCTCAAATCTGATTTGCGTAGGGTTGTGCCATCATTCCAACCCTACCCGTATAATTTTTCTTTTTCAGCAGGGTCGTGCCATCATTCCAACCCTACCCATATTATTTCTCTTTTTCAATGGAGTCGTTCCATCAATTCGAACTATCCTATATAATTTATATTTTCTAGTTGGGTCGTGACATCATTCCGACCCTACCCATATAATTTTATTTCTTAGATTGTGACCATTTTTAGCCATCAAATCTAATACTCCGGCATATGAGCATGTTCCGACCAATTTTTCGGTGACTTGGGGGGAGTGTTAGAATAAGAATAGGTTTGTACAATCCTATTTGAATAGGAATATGTTTATACAATCCTATTAGAATAGAAATAGGAATAGAAATAGAAATAGGAGTACTAAATAGTATCCTACTTGGTAAAGGATTGTATTCTAGGGTCTATAAATAGGGTTTCAACGTAATAATGTACACAACAACAATTCAATAAAATTCTTCTCCTGTATTTCTCACACTTTGATTATCGTGGTGTTTGGAAAGCAGCCAAGCACTGAACTCCACCATTCTAGGTTAAAACCTAGGTTTTACCACTTCCATTGGCCTTGCAGTGTCTGTTCTGCCATGAACTTATATCTCCATAAAGCTCATATATGTTGACTTCAAAGGTCTTCTTCCACTTAGATGATGATTGATGACCATCTTCTGATCTCAAATAGAAGGTTTTTCTTTAATTGCCTTGGCCAAATACCCGACTAGGCACCTCTTAAATAGTCCCTCATTTTGCCTATCTGCAGTGCTTTCCACCTTTATTTCTTGAGGGCCCTTTGAAATTCATTTACTATCGCACACAGCCTTTGAATATGGATAGTTGGATTCTAGTAGTCTTGAGGTATTGGCTAGTACCTATCTTTTGGAGCATTTAATGAAATTCTCTATCTTAAAAGCTAAGTCGTACCATCCAACATTCAAGACTGGTTCTGGAATAATAATTATTGATCTTCCCCCCGCATTTAAGAAGATAATGGTGATATATCTCCCATATTCATTATGTTTCCTCGTACAAAAGTACTCTTCTTTTCAGTCAGCAAACTTCCACCTCTTTGTGCTCTTCTTTTGAAGAGTTGATGCTTCTCTTAGCAAGAAACATATCCAGTCCATCACGTTGCTGCTAACAGTTGATCTTCTCATCATCCTTCGACTCCTCTCCACCCATTCATACCAAACAAATCCATCTGAACTCCATTCGGTAACATCAAATGATTTGAAAGTAGACTATGGTAAAAGGAGATAGATGTGAAAGAAGAAGAGAGATGGTAGTTTTCAGGCGACCTACGAAAAGAGGGTTCTCTCTCTCTCCTAGGAAGTAGAGGAGAGAGTTTTTGGGAAATGTGCTTGAAAGCATATATGTGACTTGTATCAATCTAGAAAGATTGAGGCAAATTTGGGGTTATTTGATATTATATTAATATTATATCAATATTTAATTTATTTTTTTATCCATCTATGTATCATATTGATTGAAATTTGAATATGTACATTTTAATTTAATAAAAAAATTAACTAAAAGTTTAATAATAAAAATTTCATTTTTTTCTCTACAAAATAATCTTAATATTAAAAATGCATTGATACTTGTCATTTTTCGTAATTTGGCTCTCAAAAGTAATTCTACAATTTGCTTATCAAAAGAAGTTTTCAAATAAATTAGCCAAACACAAATTGTTTATTTTTTCAAAAACACTTTTCTAAAAAATTAATATAAAAAAGTGCTTCTAAAAATAAACAGTTTTTAGCAACAATGCCAAACAAGCTCTAAGTAGGAATACTATCAAGGACATTATTTATTAGGGTCAGGAGGCATAAAAAGATATTGCCTTTGCCTGATAGCTAAACTTTCTAAAGTTTTCAATAACCCCATTCCAGACTCCACTTGACTGACTTTTGCACCTGTGGGCAACCCCATATAAGTAGTTGGTAGTGAGCAACATCTGCCAACTCTCTCGAGTTAGGGATGCATTAACTAGGTATTCCACATTTTTTGACATAATGATAGGGAGACCAAATAAGGCCTCAAAGATCAATAGGGTGAGATTCAAGTATTGCACTTGGAATGTTTATGCACCACAAAAATTAATGTATCATTTGAATAAAGAAGATATAGGATGGAGATTGAATTTCATTGTTCTCTACCTACATCAAAACCCTTCGGTCATTACCATTGATTTGTCTTCTCAATCATTTTCTAAATCCTTCCTTGGCAATTATCAAGGATGAAGAGGAAGGTTTGAAAAATGATCACCCTGCCATGTCTCTTTTGAGCAAAGAAAAACCCCACTAAAGACTTGTTGATCAAAACTGAAAATTTGACTGTGGAGATACTATATCTTATCCACCAATTCTTTTTTTTTTGAAAATGGTAACGAATATCTTATCCACCAATTCTTGTATCACATCTTTCTTAGCATGGATATAAAATATGACTGGCTTAGATGGTCAAAAGCTTTTTGAATGTCCAACTTGCATAAAATGCCTACTTCACCACTTTTAGTTCTCCTATCTAGAACTACATTGGCAATGAGGGGATGCATCAGTAATTGTATGTTTTGAATAATAGCATTCTAATAGTTGGAAACAAACTTGTCAATACTTTTTAGAGCCTTCTTTCTAGAAGCTTTGCTGCAATCTTGTAGACAGTGCTAATGAGGCTAATAAGTTTATAATTGTGATAAATATAGGAGAAAAATACTATTGAATTATGTATCTACATTATTCATTGAGACCCTATTTATAAACACAATATTAGACTTCTTTTCCAACTAGGACACTGTAATACAATGTTTTTCTAAGTAGGATTCTATATACTATTTCGATTTCTTTTCTTATTCTAAGTAGGATTATATATATTATTCTTATTCCTATTCCTATCCTGACACTCCCCCTCAAGTTAGTCCATACAAGTCATATGTACCTAGCTTGTTACAAATGTAATTAATATGAGGGCCCATGAGGGGCTTGGTGAGATATTTGCAAGTTGATCACTCAACTTCACAATATTGACTAATCTTCTCATGAAATACGGGATTTAATGCATAATGCCGATAAAACACAGAGTGGTAAATACTGAATTACGGTGTTGAACTTCCCAAACCATGCTTGAAAAGATTGTTTCAGACATAGAGTGACTTATGTAATCACCATACAAGGTTACTAAACTCATCTTGAGCAACAAAATTAGGTGGTTGCTCCATATAAACTTTTTCACAGTGCAGTAGCCACCGGAAAGTGCTCAACATTTGGTGTAAAATATATGGATTGTTGGAATCAATAGATGAGTCGATATTAAACAAGAAAATCATTGAAAAAATTGGCCAAAACATGCTCACGTGTCAGAGTATTAAATTTGATGGCTAAAAATGGTCACGAGAAATAAAAGTACATGGGTAGGATCGAAATGATGGCACGACCCTACTGAGAAAGAGAATTATATGGGTCGAGTCAGATTGATGGCACGGCCCTACTAGAAAATAGAAATAATATAGGTAGAGTCGGATTGACGGCACAGCTTTACTAAAAAAGAAAAATTATATGGGTAGGGTTGAAATGATGGCACGACCCTACACTAACAAGAAAATAGTAACTAAAAAGAATGGTGTTGTGCAAATCAAATATGAAAAAATAGTCACTGAAAAGATGACACAGTACTACACAAATCGGATATGAGAACGTAGTCATCAGAAAGATGGCATAGTGCTACACAAACGAAATATGTGAAAGTAGTCACCGAAATGATGCACAATGCTACACAAATCAGATATGAGAAAGTAGTCCGAAAAAATGCATAGTACTATGCAAATTAAATATGAGAAAGTAGTCACCGAAAAAATGCACGGTGCTATGCAAATTAGATATATGAAAATAGTCACCGAAAAGATGCACAATAACCCAACTTCTGCTAACATAATCATCGGCCAGACGGGCAGAATATATGGTAATAGCCGCCCGCCGACAACGGGAGCTTTTTGATTCTCTACAAAGATTATAGAGGCTCTGATACCATGTGAGAAATATAAGAGAAAAATATTATTGAATTGTGAATCTACATTATTACATTGAGACCCTATTCATAGACACTACATTAGACTCCTTTTCCAACTAGGACACTACAATACAAATGTTTATCTAAGTAGGATTCTATATACTATTTCTATTTCTATTTCTATTTCCTATCCCTATTCTATCAGTAATCTCTGAGCTCAATCCACACAATAGACATCAGAAGACCTCTTCTTTGTAACATACCTTGAGTTAGGCATGCTTTCCTTACCACCAAACTAACAAACAAAACATGATACTTTGGTGGAACTTTAACTTTCCAACACTTGGCCCTGGTCTGAATTTCCCTTAACTTCTATAGGGCCCTAATGAGCCAGAGTCCAACTCGTGTCAATATTTGAATTAAAGTCATCCACATAATTTGGCACACAGCTGCCGGAGGAAGGGATACCTAGTGTTAATTGTTTGGCTCAAGGTATTGGACTTGACACCCGCTCGGCTAATCTTCAAACGAAGAGAAATCAAATCTCCAGCCTACCTAGGCTTTACATAAACATACCCTGTTATAAAGATTTCATAGCCCAATCACCAATATCAGCTCTATCATTGCTACCGATACCAAATTAGAAGATATGATACATATCCTAGCCCTTTGAAGGTGAGACCTATTCCATGTATCCTCATCAACATATATATAGCCCCCAACTAGATCTCCAATTATTCGATAGGTATTTATAGCTCATGCATGTAGTGGAATACCAAAAGCCTTGGCCCAACGCGATTTTGAACCCTTATTCATCCACTCTGAGCCAACTATTGATGACCACCATTCTAATGACAATTTCCTTCCATTTCACAACCACGCATCTGCTTTGATTATAGTAGATTCTTGCCTCAATTGGAAGTCAAAGAGGAAAGCATTGTATTTCAAGGTTCTTATTATGGGACAACACTAATCTGTCATCTATTAAGGAACCATCTTGTATCGCGTCAGTGTTGCACCGATATTGATGGAACATGCAAGTTCACCCTCTTAATCCTTACATAATGACAATCATTAAAGTTCTGGAGAACATTATAAGTGTGAACTTACATATTCCATCCTCATCTTTTGCAACGGTTCCCTTTTACCTAAGATGTTTGTTTCAGAGCATCACATACCCATTGCAAATTTTCTTAAAATATCCTAATGCACTCTATTAATGGGAACCATTTATTACCGGCATCATTGATCTCTAATAACTCAAGATTTTTGACCAAAAATAAAGAAAGTTTATTCACCATCATTAAAAATAAATGCTAGCCAAGGAAGGACTACAAGAAAAGTAGTTTTTAGAAAGTAGACTAGGCCCATTTCCCGAGTCATCCCCCCCCCCCTTTTTTGAATTGTTAAATTTCCCCCTTTTGGTGCAATTACAATTCAAAAAGTATGTTTTAATACTTGGTGCTTACAAGTAATTAAATTCAACTAATCCAAACAAGTTCACATACCCATAGAGGATGGAGTGGCCAAAGATGTTGGTAAGGAGATAGAGCAATTTTCGGGTGGGTAGAGTTTAAGCTTGTGAAATTGGGTTTAGAGTTTAAATGGATATTGAGAGGTTTCCGTTTGAGAAACTCTAAAGAGATACTAAAGATAAGAGGCACCAATAATTGGAAATGAAAATCGTAAATGGTGGAGTGGGTTTTGAAGAAGGGACAGGCTTAAGTGAAATGCCCTTATCTCCTAGATTTAATAAAATTCCAAAAAATGGAAAGATGAACATGTTTGGCCTTGGAACCCAACTGTAAATAACATTACCATGACATTCAAAGGAAAGCAAAATAAGTAAAGAGAATATAACATATCCATCATAATGAGAAGTGATTAACACCCCCCTAACAAATCCAAGTTTTGTTTCAACCATTCAAATCAAGTGTCTTACATTATATCTTTCCTTAAGTTTGGACAATTCACGACCCAAAAGAAAAGAAAAGATTATCATTCCACAGAAAGTTGTAGAATGATGTCAGAGAAATGATCATTAAAAGATGAGATGAAGGGGATCGTAGCATGGGAAATAAGAAGAATGAAGGAGGGAAAGAAAAGTGGGTGTTAGAGATCTTTCTTCTATTTCATTTTTTGATGTTCTAAATTCTAGTAGAGACAGAGACATTTGGTCAACTTCTTTCTTCTACTCTTCCAATAATTATGTCATAAAACAATTATGGAAACAAAAAAAAATTGCTTAAAATGTGAACCTCTAAGAACATGATGCCCAATCTAAGCTAGGGACCAATTCAAATATTGATTACACCATCTTAGGCAAAAGGTGCTAACCTTCTTTCCATGCCTCTTCTTTTTAACTCCACCATTGCTTTGAATTTGAAAGTGATTAATTAGTGGGTTTTCATACCAAGGCTAAATCCAATAATGTGTAGCATCTACTGATTTCACCATATCCCCTCTCTTTTTGCACTGAGACAGTCTCATTAAAATGTTAATCCTATTCATTTATGCTGGAACCATTAAATAGTTCCACACCAAATGTGTGTGATTTCGTTCTATACAGGTTAAAATATCTCTCACATTTTCAAATCTATAACTTAGAAGGAGGAATGGGAACCATCTAGAGCCTGTTCTGTCGATTATGTTGAGCTGGAACGAAAAGGATGCCATCTCCTTGTTGTTGGTCACCTACATCTTGAGGAGGTACCCTTTCAAGATTAGTCAACCTATAAAGTATTAACTCAATCATACCTTGAATCCCGATTGGTGTATTATAAACTGCTTGTTGATTCTGCAAGAGGTCATCCAGTACTTCAGCATACCTTGCAAGCCTATCCTCTACCACTCAAGATCTAGTTCCTTCTGCCATAGCTACAACTCACAAGTCATAAGGATAAAATTACTCATACCAAATGTTAGCATTTGTGTCAGTTCATACTCAATTTCTATGGAATCAAAAACAAATTATTAATTAAACCAAACAACTCAGTATTTTGGGGAAATTTTCTGGTATTATGATAAGCACATAAAAACTTTTTTTTTCAAAACATGTCTTGCTTATTAATTATATAATAATTACAAGAGAGGGGGACATAAGGCCTATCACCTCTTCATATGTAATACAAAAAATGGAAACAACTATGGTAGGCTAAGCTATATATAGGAGTTTCCATCTAGGAAGGCTTCTTCTCCAGTTAGAGATTCTACTGAAGTTGAGGACTCTCCATTAGTCCTTCATGGTGGTTCATTGTAATGCTCCAAATATCCAAACTATGGCCAAGCCATTCGTTAAATGCATATAGACTCCTAATTCGATGATTTCTAATATTGGATATATTGAAAATAATTCCTTAATATGGGAAGATATTTTGATGTGAATTAAGTTTATAAGGAACTCCTTGAGACACAAACTGTTTTTATACTGGTTGGGATCCAATGTGAATCTTACGTCCAGTCTCCTTGGGTTGCAAGGGTGTTTTCTTCAAGCTGTTGAACTTTTGGTGTGAGTACATGAATGAGTGTAAACAGTTTACACTCAATGTTTTTTTCACTTTTTTTTTATACAAAGCCTTACCAACAATTTTTTCTCTCTTCTCTTTTTTGTTTACATAGTAGAACTAGGTAATACAATGCATGATAAAAGTAGAGGAGGGAATGTGAGATGATTCAGACTTATTGTACACTTCCTTCTGTTAATCAAGCCTTCATTTATATTGTTTGAAGTCTTGAATATTTTATGTGAAGAGATAGCAACCCAAGAGATTTGATCCTTGGAAAATAAGGCAACTGATCCTAATTTTCCAAGATTAAAGCTCAAGATTGATTTCCAATCTTGATTCTTGTTTAGCTTCCTTTATTGCCTGTTGATTATAGATGTTGCAGCTTCCTTGATTGACTGTAGATTGTAGCCGTTGTGTTCTTCAGTTTGGTTTTGAATATTCAGCTTCCTTGATTAATTGTAGACTTGGCATATTCACCTTTCCTTGAATGTTGGTTGGAATGTAGCCGTTGTGCTTCTTCATTGCTAGTTGTTGAGATGTTCACCTTCCTTGATAAGTGCCTTCTGTGATATGTGCATTCTGAGGATCTCAACTTGGATCCTCGATTGATTATTTATCAATCAAGATTCTTGATTGGTAATCTTCACTTGATTTAAGGGGATCCGTGATTGATTCTTTTCCTTTTTGGTGATACGTTTGCCCTGCAAGGAAATATGTTGTTTATCATTAAAACTCTAACAATCTCCCCCTTTTTTTACAATGACCACATATAGTAGAGGTACCTCCCTGTTGTAGTCGACTTGTATGGCTGAGAGTTTAATTGCTCCCCCTGAGTGTAGCATACTGTGGTTAACTAGTGGAGCTGAGTTCTCAACACAATTCCCATGAAGATATGCAAGATCTTTTCATTGTTATGCATATAAATATTCATACACCCTGCGATCTCAATAGAGAGAGTTAAACCAATATAGAAAATCACAGTTATTAAAAGCAAAGTATTAAGCAACACGCATACTAATAGCATATAGATAATTAATTCTCCCCCTTTGGCATCAGCAAAAAGGAAAGAATAAAAAGTTTCAACAAAAATCAAACAGCAGAGAGTCTTACAATGAGCCACAGGCTCAAAACAAAAGCAATTCCGAAACAGACACCATACACATATCAACGAGGATGCAGGAAATAGGTCAGAGTGTTGACTATAGCAGTCGACATTTCTTCAAATCTGGAGGAAAGAGAAGTAGAGATGGCCTTAGAACCAGCTTGAACTTTAGTAGCAATTTTGATGGCTTCCTTCACGATTTGATCCAACCTGGGATGAATACAAGTAACATCAATACCTGTTTCCTTGGTGACATCATTCACACTGTTGATTTTGAAATGGGCAGACAACAGAAGATCCTTCAAAGAGTCCACTTGTTCACTCATTGCAGACTGTTTGATCATGAGATCAGGAACTTGAGCAACAGTGATGGTCACAGTGTCTAGCTTGGTATGCATATCAACAAGGTTTTCAAGAGCCCCGTTAAGCTTGGTAGTAGACACAGAGGTAGAGGAGGAAGGTTTAGATTTCATAGGAGCAGCAGCCGAATCATCTGCACCAGTCTTGAGAACCCAAGAGGAGATAGAACAAGTGAAGTCCATGCTAAGAAAAGCACGAGTGTTATACCTCTATTTAATAAGAACGGGAGAGAAGTCTCCAAGGCACATGAAGTGTGACTCAAAGATGCGAGTGATAAGCATGACAAAAGGAAGATTGGAGGGTTCACTACCATTAGACTATCCATTTCTAATATGATGTGAGAGTTAGAGTTAGCATGACACCATTCAATCCCATGTAAATTTTCTTGCAACTCACCAGAATTGTTAGTAGAAAATTAGATCGATTTGGCAAATGCCATAATCAACTCCCTATTTCCTCTCCTAAAAATCCCCCCAATTCCAGACAAACTTTGTCTTGACATGGAGCTACAATCTTTATTAATCTTCCGAGTAATTTCTTGAGGTTTTTCCAATTGACCAGTATTCTATTGATCTTCGGCTTGTAGTTCTCAGGTATTGAGTGTGTTGTCCATCCCCAATTAGCATCCATTCTACTTAATTTCTTGGATATAGTTTACCTGTACATTAAACAAGATTTGATTAGTAATTCTGAAAAAAGATGTATTTCTGTTATCAAACCTTTTTGCATTTCTTGCTTTCCAAATTTCTAGAGGGTGAAACAAGGAATGAGATAGAGCAACAACTTGTGTACTTTTTTTTTGTTTTTGCAGTAGACTGCGACAATAGTCCAAAGTGCCCTGGACAATGTCAGAATTATGAACTATTCCAAGAGGGCTGGCCATCTGATTCCAAACTTTCCTTGCTAAATCACTAGTGGTGAACACTTGGTCTAGTGTCTCCAGTTGAGAGATAGTGCAACAAGTACATCTAGTATCCACATGAATATTAAGAGATAATAGATGTTACCCTTTTGTTTAGGAGTCTGTTATTAGTTTCCTGAATTTCAGCCATATGATGATATACGTAGTTAGTCATCTTTACTATTTAGGACTTTAATAGTTTCCTGTAAACTAGGTTTCTGTTAATAGTACTTTATCAGTTTGTATTGGCTCTATTTAAAAGAGAAGGTTGTACGTGAATAAAAGTATCTTTCTCTCCTATATCTCAAACCTTCATAATTTGTTCCTAATTTACAAGTAACAAGCCCTCTAAACAAGTCATTTATGTGAACCACATCTAATAAGGAGTCGAAATAAATTTTCAAAACAAGCACAAAGGATACAGTATTTCACCTTCCTATAAAAACCTTCTATAAAGGACACCAATATCAAATTCCCCAAGAAACAGTTCCACTGACAAACAACTTTATGATATTAGCAACCATCGCTAAAGAAAACGGAAGAATTCAATCATATACCACAATACAAAACTCATTGAAGTTGGCAATTCATCATAGTTTGACAAAATTTAAACAAATGCACCAGCTATGCAAGCTCACAAGCTAAGCTCGAGCTTCAGAATCAACCCAAAGGAACATCTTTTACCAAACAAAATTAACCAGCTAGAGCTTAATGAAAGGTGTAAAGCAAGAAATTTAATTTATTTATTTTTAAATAATAATAATAATAAGTTCAACTACGAGAGTAAACTGAACTAACCTGCATCGAGTTGTTGGTGCTAGAAGACTTCTCTTGAGCACCCATTGAAGCTTTTAGATATTGAAGAAACCCCAATTTCACCGGGTGTATTGATGATAGATTGAATTAGGGTTTTGAGTAAAAAAAAAGAAAGTATTGCGAAGAACCTTATGAATTTGGATCAATTAAAACCTACCCACTACTGATATCATATCAGTGAATCTTCGAAACTCGTTTTCTTGTCGATCTTCACAACTTGTATCATATCATCTCTCCCTCTACAGTGTTCATACCCAGCTTTTGGAAATACTACAAGAGAAGTGCTTCGTTTGATTTTGTTGATGCCATTAATGCCCTTTGTTTCTAGTGAAAATAGCGGACACAGCCACTAACGGGGAATTATTTCGCTTTAAGGAGGGAAAATTTACGCGCTTTCTTCCTTACTCCTGCTATCCGAATTCGAGTCGGACAAAAAATTGAGGGAAAATTGTATGAAATAGCAAATTATTAATTTACATTAAATGTTATAGTCATAGTTTATTTTAATTGTAATTCGCAGCAAACATCTCTTTTTTTGTTATCTGATTCGATATACAATTAGCCATTTTCGATATACAATTAGTCATTTTTATACATTTTGGTATAAAATATATAAAATACGTTTGTATTTATATAAAGCAAGAGAAAAGTGTATATACAGATACAAATACATATGTTTCCATCTTATACACTTATAATTATACAAATGCATATCTTATTATACAAATTACAATGTATAAATGAATTTATACAAAACTGAACAATTTGTATAAAATTGGATGTTTATAACGAATTATACAAATCAAACATAAAATTTGTTATGAAGTGCAATTATGCAAACTATAACTATAACATTCAAATATGATTTTTATGTTTGATATATGTGAAAGTTGCTTAAAAATCAACTAGAGCAAACAAAGTTGGTTTTGAATCTACTTTACAACCATAAAAACATATTTGGTGGAATTTTACAAGTGATATTTAAGAAAGGTAGTTTTTTTTTTTTTTTTATAATCGAGAAATCCGTCTGTGACCCACCCTTTGGACCAATCACAGCCTTCTAAACTCGGTGGATAATGGGTTAGCCCCTCTACCATTCTCCACTTAAATATCGGGCTTCACTTTGCATGGTGTGGGGCTTGAACCTGCGACCTAAGCCACAAATCCTCCACCTTTTGTCACTCGAGCTAGGCCTTGGGGGCTATTTAAGAATGATAGATTGTACCCAAATTTTATTATTATTTACGACTCAAACTATCCCTAAATGTGATATGGTGAATAGTGCCCTGAAAGACCCTAAACAAGTCAGTTGACATAAGCATTACAGTATGATATACAACATAAGAGAGTAAAACAAGAGAACGAGATATAAGTCTCAAAATCTTTAATAGCATGGAAAATACCAAAATCAAAGTATATGATTGAATAAGCGGAACATAAACTATGACTGACGAAAGCCTCTACTAATCATAGGTGTGGTTAGGACAAAACTCTCAGCTCGTGAATATCATAGCTAAAAACTAAAATGACTGAGTGCAATAAAAGACTAATAATGGTCATGCCCTCGAACCATGAGGACTCACCAATCCACAAGAAAATGTTGAGCAATCCAACTAGCCAAGATCAGATGGAGGAACGTCGGATCCTATATTATGAAACAATATAGGCATAAGAGATATATGCGTCAGTACTTTGAATGTACTGAATATGGGAAAATGCATGATAACATAAACGTGATAACATGACAAGTTAAACATGATAATGCATAACCAAGTAAAACATATCAAAAGCATGATAAGCTAAAGTCATAAATCATGGAAACGAGGTCAATGCAATATAGAAGAATCACAACATATGTATAAAACATAAGATAAATAAGAAAATCATATCTTTTGTGGGATGTTGACCTTTAATTGGCATAGACCATATGAGTTATAACATGGAATTCGGTATTTTACTCCCACACCGAAAAGAGATTGCCCTACTTGCCAAGGTAGGACCATGTTCTAAAGTTTAGGTGGATCCACTAGCTAGTTTGTCAAATTGGGACATCCTACGAGGGCATGTAGTTCAATAAATATGGAAATCGCACAAATCCACTCGGTGTTAAGCAAACTCCCAATGAAAATCATTAAGTCAAAATATCATATTCATATCTCTTTAGTCTTTGAAA
The DNA here is from genome assembly GCF_000226075.1 of Solanum tuberosum. Lineage (NCBI taxonomy): Eukaryota > Viridiplantae > Streptophyta > Magnoliopsida > Solanales > Solanaceae > Solanum > Solanum tuberosum. The sequence goes on from NW_006239124.1 coordinate 251,337, forward strand.
TGGTGAGAATCTAGTAACACCAACTTAATCATAAAGACTAAAATAAATCATAAGAATAGCTCCTTTCAAATACCATGACTTTATAACATAATCGATGTTTAAAAGACACTTAATCGGAAGCATCTAAATCATGATAATTTTTTCATAGTAAAAACACACTTTAAGCAAAAGTGACTAAGTCATGAAAATCTTTCGTATTGAGAATACTTCAATCGGAAGCAATCTAGAATCATATTCACTACAATAAATTTATGCATGCATAGTTTCAAAGCTCAATTCATGGTCAAAATAGGCATATAGCATGAGTTTATGTGAAAGACATTGAAAATGTGTAATTTCAATCAAATCATGTAAAACAAGATCAAACATAATCAATTGAAACATAATTAATCGAACCCATGAAGAATCATATAAACCCTAGAAATTGGGTGAAATCTTAAAGGAGAATTGAGGATTTCTTGGGCTCAATAGATGGAAAGGAATCCATTGATGAATTTTTTGCATACCTTGGGTAATTAAAGCCTTAGAATTGCAAGAGGAAACTTGAAGCTTGAAGAACCTAAGAAATTTCCTTAAGAGCCTTGGAGAGAATTCGGAGAAGATGAACTTGAGAGAACTTTAGGGTTTTGAGGGAATGCGCAGATTTTGAAGAGTAAAATCAATCATAAAACTTAGTTATAGAGCCAAAATGACATAGTTTAGAAGTTAAAAGGATAGAAAAAGACTCAATAACCCTGACATAAAAACTATCGAAGGGACTCTACTGATCGACCTACAGTCCGTACAAAATTCTACGAACTATCTAGGTCGTCCGTGGAACAAAGTACAGGAGACCAATATTTTAACCAAAACCATAAAACCCTTCCTACAGGTCGTAGAACTTTCTACAGCCCGTAGGGCCCTCACGTAGAACTTCTGGTCCAAAAACCCTTTAAGTCCAAACCACTTTTCACGAACCTTGGGATACGGACCGTAGGACCTTGTACGGTCAGAATTCCCAACCGTAGTCTTAAAGTAACCCAAAATCACTAACTCTGGATCTCCATCTATGGGCACTTCCTATGACCCCTAACACTACAAAAAAATAGCGTTTAGCGACAATCACATTTTTGTCGCTGAATAACGACAGATTAGCGACGAAACAACGTGTATGTTGCTAAATAAATAAAAATAATATAAGCATCCACACTAATGAAAAATTTGCGACGAAAATCAAAATTTGTTGCTTTATTTGGGAGCTAAAAATTGGCGCCTTTATTTTGTCAACAAAAACAATGACGTAGGCAAGAGGAAATTTTTTGTCAAAATTTAGCGACGGATGTAAGGACAATAAATTAGTCGCTAAACTAAAAAAATATATTGAAATTCTTAGCAATAAAATAAATCGTCCTTAGCTATTTATTCTTTAACAACAAATTTATATATAGCGACAGATACATATATTTCGTAGCTAAAGTCGTTGCCACCAGTAATTAAATATTAGGGATATATATATTGTCTTATTTTTCTTTCTACCAGAATCCTCTTCCAAAACCCTCTCTTCTGGAACAAGAGATTGACCTAACCCTTTCTTCAACAAGCAGTTAGGTCTAATTCATCGTTGTGAGAGACCTTCGGCTAACCCATCAATACTTTTCCATTTTTTCACTCTTCTCGTTAAGACCATTGTACTATGTTAGAGACTTGAGACTTGGAGACCATCAGTATTGTTATAGCACACGGTACCTAAATCGTTAATCCATCTTCAACAAAAGAGAAATAGTTGCTTTATTCTGAGATTTTTAGGAATGTGAATCTATTTTTTAAGGTATGTGCCTGAAAAGTTGCTTTCTTCTAGAATTTTTTCATATGCTTTGATTCTTATGTAAAATTTAGTTGGTTATAGCTTTCATTCACCTGGGAATCTGCTAGGTATTTCGTTTAATTTGTCAGGAGATTCTGATAGTTTTTTTTTATGAAGTTAGGGGAATTCTGCTTGTTGAATTGTGTGATATTGTGATACTCTTTTAATTTAATAGTAATGCTTGTGACCTCATTTATGTTCGTGTCTTTTTAATTGAGTTTGTAATAGTGCCTGAAGGGTTCTACCAGAGTTACTAGACATTCTTTTGTTCTATTGAATTTTATTCACCTTTTCTAGAATGCAAATTCAGTCACTAGCTTATGCTATGCATATTAAAAACATAAAAGTAGTAATACTTGTAGCACAATATGAAAAAAGGAAACCTTATATTTGATTCAAATTCATCTTATTTTCCTGGTTTACCGTGGTAATTGAAAGTTTGTTAATTGTACTTTCATCCAAATTTGATAGTATGTACGTTCTAATTTATTGTACTGTTATTTGAGAGAGTTTGATTTCAACATAGTTAGGCATTTCCTCTTTTTAATCTTGTTTTGACCTACGATATGAAGTTGTAGTGCTATCTCCTTCAATTTTACTTGCCTATCTTGTTGTTGCTATTGAAATCTTCTATAGTTCCTTTCAGTCCACACGTGGTACACAGTTGCAGCAAATAGAAAGTCTAATATCCTAGTCTTTGGTCTACTAAGTGTGATAAGAGATTCTAGACAATGCACCTCTTCCTCTCAAGACCCAATCGATCAATCAAGTAGGGACTGTCAAATATACCTAGAGTAATCACATTAAAAAAAATTGAGCATGTGTTTCCTTAGTAGTGGTCAAGCACAGTACACACTGTAGATCAACGTGAATGCCCCATTTAGTGAATCTATCGATTGTGAATAGTTTGCGATGTAGTGCCAACCATGGAATGAATTGATGTCTAGGGAGAATTTATCCAATGTAATTTCCTAAGAGAGGTCTAGGGAGGGTAGGATGTACGAAGACCTTACCTACTTTGTCATAAACCAGGTGTTTTTGATAGACTCTCAGCTAAAAAGTGTATTTATCAAGTTTATCGTGTAGAAAGATTTCATCTTTTTCATAGGCTTCAAGATATGTTCATTCAATTTATCTCTTAAGAAAACTTGATTTTAATGGGCCTTTTTTATTTGACTTTTATATGCATCAATAGTTTGTTCTGATTTATCATAATTAAGTTTATCACTTACTATAACTTAATCTTGGTGAATATTTTCTTTAATGTTATTCAAATGAACCTTTCATGCATGTAAATTAATCTTGCTGATATAGATTCAAATAAATCTTATATTTACAAGTTCTTTCATGTTATGATAATTCATGTTATGATAATTCATATTATCTCGAGATGCCAGATTGTTTGCTTGTTTAGTGTTTAATTTCTTATCTTTCTCATATGTTTGATTTAATGCTCATTTAAGTGTAACTGACAATTCTGCTTTTCTTTGCTTTTCTTCTAGGTTTGCATTACTTCCCTCTTTTGTTTGGTTAAATTATAAAGAGTGTTTGTGCAGTCTGATTTGATGCATTTGTATGGTCTATGCTAGATTAAGGAGGCAAGGAGAGAAAAGTGAAAAAAGTGTTTGTGCAGTATGATCTGATACATCACCTCATTTCTTTTCTCTTCTGGAATGGTCACCATGTCCTTGATTCAAATATTTTCCTAACATCCCAACTAGCATGCTTAGAAGTAGTATTTTGTGCAACAAATATTTCTATAGCTAGTCAAATAAGATAACTTTAAGAAATGGGAACATATGTAGATAGCAAGTATAGTTTCTATCAGAGTAAGTTGACTTACAATAATTTATCCTTCATTAATATATAATAACTTTTACATATTAGATCATTTAAAAGATAACTATAAATAATCTCACGTCATAAATGCAAGTAGTAACCTGAAAAGTTGATAACTATAAGAATAGGTATATTTTATTTTGCTTTCTATTTCCATTGATAATCGTATTGATTCGTATCAATCTAATTAACTATGATTAGTTGTCCCCTGTTATATTTAATTCTTCTTTCGATTGTAGTGGTAAAAATACTGATCAGTACTAATCTGATAGCATAGTATCAGTAGCTCCCTCTATGTATACCTTCATCCTTCATGTCTCCTTTTCACATATTAATTACTACTCTCACAATATATAAAAAATTTATTTTATTTTTTTAGAAATAAACATTACTTTACTACTATTATGTGTAGGACTAAAGTTTAAACTTCGTAATAGCTAAAGGAGAAGAAAAGTATTCTTGAAGTCCCCAACTGAACCACGCAGCAAGCTAAACAAAAGTGTCTGGAGGAGAAGATAGAGAAGAAAATGAAAAAGGAAAAGAAAAAACTTCTTAATAGCTAAAGGAGAAGAAAAGTATTCTTGAAGTTCCCAACTGAACCACGCAGCAAGCTAAACAAAAGTGTTTGGAGGAGAAGATAGAGAAGAAAATGAAAAAGGAAAAGAAATTTAAGGTACAAATGCACCTGTGTCTTGTATTTCTTGTCAGGTAATTAATACTTGAACTAACTTATTATAGCAATATTTAAGTTGTTCACAATAATGTGCAGCCATATGTGTTCATCTCCAAAATTGATATTAGTTAGCTAGATGTGTAATCATATTTATAAGCAACTTACTAATCTGATTATTCATGATGTCCATGCTTGAGGCGGCAAAGACTGTGCTAAAATAGCTAGTTGGTTACAAAATATAATTATTTTCATCCTACTTATAAGAACAAGAAGATACATTGAATTTATTTGTGTTCTCTGAAGTAGTTATCTGTGTTGCTTAGAGATTAGGAAAGATGAGTATTTTGCTGAAATATTGAGGCTCATTGTCCGGTACTTAGTTTTTTTTTCTTGTACTTCAAAATTCTATTTGGTTGATAAAATTACCTATCTACAAAAAATGATAAGATAAAAAGTAACAAGTTGATTGAAAGTTATAAATGACAAATTGTATGCTGGATTTTACTTGTTTAAATCTGTAAGTTATTTCTTTGGGGTTCTTGTTATAGAAAATTTAAGGTCATTAAGGTTGATGTTGTAAATATGTGGATGTTATGGGACCCACCTCTTACTGTAGCAACATCACTTCTCCAAGTAATATTTTCCCTATAAAAGGGTATGCAATGTAGGATATCAAAGATAAGTGAAAACAAACTTTTACTTCTTCTTTTACAATATTTATTCCTTCTCTCTTTTCTTCTTGCAATTAAAGTTAATCTTTTTCTTTATTTTATTACACGTTATCAACACGAGACTATAATTTTCTCCGAATAAGTTTCTATCTCAGGTATAAGACATATGCCTTATATATCTTTAATTACATGTTAGTGCTTATTTATCTATTTATTTTTTAGTTAATTAGTTTGATAATCTTTATTTAATATATCTTACTCTATTATTATTTACGGGGTTATATTAACTCCAGTATGTATACAATTTCTTTTAGTTATTCTTATATTAAAGTAATATATAAATAAATTGCCACCATATTTTTCGTTTTAATTTTTAGTATATATTACAATAACAATACACTAAGAAATCAAGAAATTGAAGGTTGAACATATTTGTCTTTCTTTTATCTTTTAAGGATTATTGGTTTGTTAAAAAGGGGAAATCATAGACAAATCAGAGAGGGGCAACTATACTTGAAAAATATCATTCTTTCTGTTGCTGGCTCATTCTCAACATTCCTACTAAAATAAGAAAATTCATTTAAATGAGAAATTATTATTAAAATAATGTCCAAAAGTCTAGTCATGAATATGACACTACATAAACTTTTACTTATAAATTATTATAACTAATGTTATGTACTTGCAATAGAATTATTATTTAATGTATTTTCTTATTGCAAATTTTATTTTTGAAAAGGCAATAGATTTAAAATAGATAAAATATTATCACATAATTAAAGGAAAACTAAATAGCTACATACGAAGAATTAATTCCTGTCAATTTCTCATCAAAATTTAAATATTATGTATTATCATTATTTTTATGGTTATATTAACTAATAACCAACTTATTTTTATATGAACATATGTTAAGGATCTATATATATATATTTATTTGCTTCAGAATTTTAGTCTTAGTTAACTTTGTTATTTCTAATTCATCTTTTTTTTTTAGTTTTCACCATGTCAAATCTATCAAAGCTTGAGTTTGTGGCACTTAACATTATTGGAAAAAATTATTTATCCTAGATCCTTGATGCTGAAATCCACCTTGACGCCAAAGGTCTTGGTGATACTATTAAACAAGAAAATAAAGCATCAAGTCAGGATAAAGCGAAGGCCATGATTTTTCTTCGACATCATCTTCATGAGGGATTAAAAATTGAATATTTAACTGTGAAAGACCCTCTTGAATTATGGATTAATTTGAAGGATCGGTATCCCACCTAAAACTTACAGTGTTACCAAAAGCTCAATATGAGTGGATACACCTTCGATTTCAAGATTTTAAAATTGTAACTGAGTATAATTCTGCTATTCATAAAGTAAGTTTCATATTAAAATTATGTGGAGATACTATCACTGATGATGACTTACTTGAGAAAACTTTTTCCACTTTTCACGCTTCAAATGAGTTGTTACAACAACAATACTGTGAAAAAGGGTTTAAGAAATATTCTGAATTAATTACATGCCTACTTGTGGCTGAGCAGAATAATACTTTGTTGATGAAAAATCATGAAGCCCGTCCCACTGGGTCTGCTCCATTCCCTGAAGCGAATGTTGTAGCAATACATAATCAATCTGAATCAAGAGAAAATAATTCTCGTGGACATGGCCGTGGTCGTGGCCATGGTCATGGACAAGGACGTGGACATGGACGTGGTAGAGGACGAAATAATTATCGTCATTATGGTAGAAATAAACATGAAAGTAACAAAATTTCTCAAAATAATCCTTCCTCGAGGTAGAATTAATGTTTGTCACCGATGTGGTATGAAAGGTCATTGGGCACGTGAATGTCGTATGCTTGATCATTTTGTGAAACTTTATCAATCCTCTCTCAAAAGAAAAGATAATAATGTGGAGGCACACTTGACACCCTCAAATAAATATGATGATATTGAGGCAAATCTTGCTTATAAAGATGATGATTTTGAAGGCCTCCCAAATATTACTCATTTGAAAGCTGAAGACTTCTATGAGAATATTGATTGAAGAACTGATCATCTAATTGGGGATAAACTTGTGAAAAAGAATAGTTGTTATTTTCTAGTATGTTTACTACTACGTCGTTCTTCTTAAATGTTTTTCCTAAGGCATTATGTCTTACTAATTTCTACATTTTTAGTGTAATTTCTTAAAGTTTCTTATGTTGTTAGTTTTTCACGTTCTTATAATATCTTTTATTTTTATGAAGAATATGGAAATTCCCCAGTCATCAGTTGGATCCAAAATCAATTATGATAATATATGCCTTATAGACAGTGCCACAACACATACTATCTTAAGATATAAGAAATATTTCTCTTATTTAATTATGAAAGAAGCTAATGTGAATACAACATCTGGTAGTACAAAATTAATAGAAGACTCCGAAAAAGTTAACTTAATACTTATCGGAGGAACGAATTTGACAATCGATGAAGCATTATATTGTAGTAAGTCTCAAAGAAACTTATTAAGTTTCAATGACATTCGTCAAAATGACTATCATATTGAGACTACAAGTGATGAAGATAATGAATATCTTTATATTACTACAATGATGTCGGGTAAGAAGTTTGTACTTGAAAAGTTACCCGCTCTTTCATCTGGCTTGTACTACACAAGTATTAGCATGGGTGAAACACATGCCATAGTAAACAGAATGTTTACTAAATCAAATGATTTTATTATTTGGCATGACTGGTTGGGCCATTCCCGTTCTAATATGATGCGCAAAATAATTGAGAGTTCACATGGACACTCTTTGAAGAACCATAAAATTCTTCAATTTAAGGAATTCTCGTGTACTGCATGTTCTCAAGGCAAATTGATTACTAGACCATCAGTAATCAAATTGGGAATTGAATCTCCAGCATTTCTGGAACGTATACAGGGTGATATATGTGGGCCCATTCACCCATCATGTGGACCATTTAAGTATTATATGGTTTTAATAGATGCATCTACAAGATGGTCACATATGTGATTATTATCAACGCGCAATGTGGCGTTTGCGAGATTACTCGCTCATATAATAAAGTTAAGAGCACAATTTCCAAATAATACAATTAAGAAAATTCGTCTTGATAATGCTGGTGAATTTACATCTCATGCTTTTAATGATTACTGCATATCAACTGGGATAACAGTTGAGCATCCGGTTGCTCATGTTCATACTCAAAATGGTCTAGCAGAATCATTGATTAAACGTCTCCAATTAATTGCTAGACCAATGCTTATGAGAACAAAACTTCCCATTTCATTATGGGGTCATGCTATTTTGCATGCAACAAGTCTTGTGCGGATCAGACCCACAAGTTATCATAAAGTCTCCCCATTACAATTGGCTTTTGGTCAAGAGCTGAACATTTCCCATCTTAGAATATTTGGATGTGCGGTATATGTTCCAATTACTCCACCACAACGTACAAAGATGGGTCCCCAAAGAACGTTGGGGATATTTGTTGGGTATGAATATCCTTCTATTATAAAATATTTGGAACCTATGACTGGAGATTTATTTACGGCAAAATTCGTTGATTGCCATTTTAATGAATTAGTATACCCAACATTAGGGGTAGAAATAAGCAGCTGAAAAAGGAAATAGATTGGAATGCATTATCACTATCTCATTTAGATCCTCGTACAAACAAATGTGAACAAGAGGTTCAAAAGATAATCCATTTGCAAAATGTTGCAAATCAACTGCCGGATGCATTCACTGATCTACCAAGAGTTACTAAATCTCATATTCCAGCTGCTAATGCTCCAATTCGAGTTGACATCCCGATAGATCAATTAATTAATATAAATGAGTCTAAACCACACTTAAAATGTGGTAGACCAATCGGTTCCAAAAGATAAAAATCCTCGAAAAAGAAAAGGAGCTAACGATCAAGATGGTCATAATTTGAAAGAACCTGCTCAAGAAGAGCAGAAAGACATATTAATTGATGAAACCTTGGAAGAGGTTTAGGCGCCTGAAATAATGAAGAAATCTCAATAAACTATGTCTCATCAAGAAAAATACAAAACCAAAATGATATAATTGTCGACAATATTTTTTCTTATAATGTTGCTATGGAAATAATGCAACAAATGAGGATCTTGAACAAAAAATTGTCGAGGAATGTAGACAGAGAAATGATTGGACAAAATGGAAAGATGCAATTCAAGTTGAATTAGCCTCGCTTGAAAAACGCAAAGTTTTCGGACCAATAGTCCGAATACCTAAAGGTATAAATTCAGTGGGGTACAAATGGGTCTTTGTGCAAAAACGAAATGAGAAAAATGAAGTAGTGAGATATAAAGCAAGACTTGTGGCACAATGATTTTCCCAAAGACCTGGTATTGATTATATGGAGACATATTCTCCCGTGGTGTATGCAATCACTTTCAGGTATCTTATAAATGTGGCAGTTCATGAAAAACTTGACATGAATCTGATGGATGTCGTTACAGCCTATTTATATGGCTCACTAGACAACAACATATTTATGAAAATTCCCGATGGATTAAAAATGCCTGAAATATATAAGGATTTCTGAGAAAGTTTTCAATAAAACTTCAAAAAAATTTATACGGATTGAAACAATCAGGACGCATGTGGTATAATTGCCTTAGTGAATATCTATTAAAAGAAGGGTATAAGAATGACCAAATTTGTCCTTGTGTATTTATTAAAAGGTCTGGATTTGAATTTGTCATTATAGTTATATATGTTGATGACTTGAATATCTTTGGAACTCACGAAGAGTTTTCAAAGGCAGTAGAATGTTTGAAAAAGGAATTTGAAATGAAAGACCTTGGAAAAATAAAATTTTATCGGGGTCTACAAATTGAACATTTTACAAATGGATTTATTCATCAATCAACATATACTAAGAATATTTTAAAGAGATTTTACATGGATAAAGCACATCCATTAAGTACCCCAATGATTGTGAGATCACTTGATATTAATAAAGATCCGTTTCGACCTCATGAAAATGACTTGTTGGTTATGAAATACCATATCTTAGTGAAATTGGTGCATTGATGTACCTTGCTAGTAATTCTTGACCAGATATATCTTTTTCTGTAAATTTATTAGCTAGATACAGTTCTTCCCCAACACGAAGACACTGGAATGGTATTAAACATATATTTAGATATCTTCAAGGGACTATTGATTTGGTACTATTTTATTCAAAGGAATCTGATTCACAATTAATTGGCTATGCAGATGCAAGATATTTGTCAGATGCACATAAAGGTCGATTTCAAACAAGTTATTTATTTACATGTGGAGGTAAAGCTATATCATGGCGTTCAACAAAACAAACTATGGTTGCTACTTCTTCAAATCATGCAGAGATATTAGCCATTCATGGAGCAAGTCGAGAATGTGTGTGGTTAAGATCACTAACCCAACACATCCAGGAAACATGTGGTCTTTCTTTAAAAGGAGATGCTCCAACAACATTATATAAAGACAATGCTGCATGTATAGCTCAACTAAGAGAAGGATACATCAAAGGAGATAGAACAAAATATATTTCACCTAAATTCTTCTTTACTCACGATCTTCAAAAGAAGGGAGAAATAGATGTTCAACAAGTTCGTTCCAGTGATAATTTAGCAGATATGTTCACCAAGGCATTACCAACTTCAATCTTTGAGAAGTTGAGATACAAGATTGGAATGCGTCATCTTCGAGATATTAAGTAATGTGTTCATCAGGGGGAGTAAATACGTGTTGCACTCTTTTTCCCTTAACCAAGATTTTATCCCATTGGGTTTTCCAAGTAATGTTTTTAATGAGGCAACAACAATGCGTATTATAAATAATTTTATATATATATATTACATGAACATCCCAGGGGGAGTGTTGTAAATATGTGGATGTCATGTGACCCACCTCTTACTGTAGCAACATCACTTCTGCAAGTAATATTTTTCCTATAAAAGGGTATGCAATGTAGGATATCAAAGATAAGTGAAAACAAACTTTTACTTCTTCTTTTACAGTTCTTATTCCTTCTCTCTTTTCTTCATGCAATTAAAGTTAATCTTTTTCTTTATTTTATTACAGTTGAAAGGTTTTGTTTTGTTTCTAGTTAAAATTTTGTCAACACTTACTATGAAGTACGATAAATGTATGTGTTATTTTTTATTTTTTTTTATTTTAGATAACTAAAAGGTGAATAATATAATATTTCCTTTAGCGGTTATCCTGGTAGTATAAATTACAAAAATAGGATTTCTAATTATTTTGTTTATTTCAACATTATTAGGAACATGAATAATTTAGATCGTGGTTGGATGTATGAGAGGTTGGATAGTCGAGGGGATATAAACTCTACTTTTGTCATCGGTGTGAATAACTTTATTCAGTTTATATGTTCTTAACAAAATCGCATGAGTGGTAACAACGTTATATGTCCATGTAAAAAATGTCACAACATTAAATACATGGATGTTGAAACCGTTAGATATCATCTTCTTCATTCTGGATTTGTTGAGAACTATTTTGTTTGGAAACATCAAGGGGAAAAAGAGTTGATCAGGGAGATTTCTTCTGGTAATGATTTAAATGGTGGTCCTCAATCTGAATCGGGATACGATAATCCATATCGACATATGGTTTTGGATACAGTTGGTCCAAACTTCAACCATGGTTCGATGGAGGAGGATCCTAATCCTTCAATGGAGGAGGAGCCTAATCTTGAGTCTCAAAAATTTTATGATTTGCTACAGGCTGCTGATGCAAAATTATATCTTGTTTCTTCCCTTTCTCAACTTGCAGTTGTTTCTCGTATGTTGAATATTAAAATGAAGAACAATATGTCACAAAGAGGTTATAACCAAATGACACAATTGTTGAAAGAGGCTTTACCTGAAGATAACATGGTGCTTGATAGCTATTACCAGACAAAAAAGCTAGTGCGTAAGTTGGGTTTGCCGGTTGATAAGATTGATTGTTGTGAATCAGGATGTATGTTGTATTGGGGACCATCCTATCGGTCCGTAGACCTCCATCTCGCACTTGACATTTTTCCAATTTCTCAACTCATTTCCACGACCACCCTCCTACGGACTGTAGGACCTTGTAGGTGCTTTTATACAACTTGCGCCAACAACCAATTTTGTAACTTTTCTTTCTAAATACCTCCCCCTTGAAAATATTCATCCTCGAATGGGACTCAAGTTAACACAAATATATTAGGGAAAGAGATCTAACAACCAAACATCAATATAAATCACATCAAAATGCACATAAACAAAGAGTAATCGACCCCAAGCTAAAACATAACTTCGAATCAAGTTTTCATGAACATGCATGCATATGGAGACATGAGAATAGCTAAAAAGCATGAATCCGAAAGAGTAAACATGAGGAACTAATACCTCAAGCTAGAATGGGAATGCAAGGAAAGAGATGAGAACATTAAGACATCATATTGACTTCGTTGTCCCAAGTATCACCCTTAACTAATTAATTCCTCCAAAGTACTTTCACGGAAGAAACTTCTTTATTTCTCAATTTTTGGACTTGACGATCCAAGATTTCAATCAGAACCTCTTCATAAGAAACACTTTCTTTAACATCAACACTCTCCAATGACACAATAGAAGTAGGATCACCAATACATTTCTTCAACAATGAAACATGAAATATCGGATGCACTGATGCGAACTCGAAAGGCAAATCCAACTCATAGGCTACCTTACCGAAATACCTTAAAATCTAATATGGGCCTACATAACGAAGACTAAGCTTTCATATTTTCTGAATCTCATCACACCCTTTATAGGTGAAATTTTTAAGTAAACCTAATCATCAACATGGAATTCAAGCTCTCATCTTCTAACATTGGCATAAGACTTTTGTCGACTTTGAGTCGTTCTCAACCTTTCTCTAATAATTCAAACCTTCCCATAGCCTCATGAACCAACTCGGGCCGTATCAAAGTGACCTCACCAACTTCAAACAAACAATATGAGACATACACCTCCTACCATAGAGAGCCTCAAAATGGAGCCATTTTGGTACTTGAGTGGTAACTATTAGTATAAGCAAACTCAATCAAAGGAAAATGATCATCCCAATTACCCTTAAAGTCAATCACACAAACTATTAATACATCTTCCAAAGTATGAATGGTATATTCACCTTGACCATCTGTCTGAGGATGAAAGCCGTACTAAGATTCACTTGAGTACCAAGACCTTTTTGAAACAACCTCCAAAATTGAGATGTAAACTGAGTACCTCAGTCAGAAATAATGGATAAAAGCACTCCATGCAAATATACTATTTCCCGAATATATAGCCTAGCATAGTCTTCCACTGAAAATGAGGTCTTCACAGGAAGAAAATGACCTGCCTTCATCATTCTGTCCACAATAACCCAAATAGAAACAAACTGTCAACGAGTATGAGGTAAACCCGTAATGAAGTCCATATTCAAATCTTCCCACTTCCAAATAAAAATACTAATGTCTTGAGCCAAACCTCTCGATTTTTTATGCTCAACTTTTACTTTCTGAGAATTAGGATACTTAACCATAAACTCCGCAACATCCTCCTTCATCCCATTACACCAATAGACCTCCCGCAAGTCATAGTACAACTTGGTGGCTCCTGGGTGAATAGAATATCGAGAACTGTGAGATTTTGATAAAATTTATTGCCTCAATTCATCATAATTCAGAACGCATAACCGACCTTGGTAATAAAGCACATCATCTCCCCCTTGGGAGAAAGCCTCAATGACTTTTTTTAGTAACCACTTTATTCAACTCAACCATAGTCGAATCAAGATCTTGCTTAGCTTTCATATCTAAATCAAAAGACGATTCTGAGCCATTTTGAACAATGATATCACCATCCTCATAATCAACCAAATGGACACCCAATCGAGCTAGTCTATGAACATCATGAACTAACTCCCTTTTACCATCTTCAATGTGAGTAAAACTACTCATTGACAATCGACTAAGAGTATCGGTAACCATATTTGCCTTACCCAGATGATAAAGAACATTCATACCTAATCTTTCAATAATTCACGCCACAATTTTTAGTAAAGATTCAAATCTTTTTTCTTACACATATTGCAAACTCTTATGATGGTGAACACATCCACATGAACACCATAGAGATAATATCTCCAAATCTTCAAAGCAAAAACCATTGTCGCTAACTCTAAATCATGAGTTGGTTAATTCTTTTCAAGCACCTTCAATTGCCTCGAGGCATAAGAAATTACCTTCTTATGTTGCATCAAGCCACAAACAAGACCAATCTGTGAAGCATCATAATAAACTACAAACTCATAAGATCTTTCTGGTAATGTCAAATTTGGGACTGAAGTGAGTCTATCTTTCAACTCTTGGAAACTCTTCTCACAAGATTTCGACCATTGGAATTTCACCTTTTTCATTGTCAACGTAGTCAAAGGCGAAGCAATAGAGAAAAATCCTTCCACAAACTTTTTATAGTAACTGGCCAAACCTAAGAAACTTTGAATATCTACAGGGAATGAGGTCTAGACCAATTCTTAACTGCCTTAGTCTTCTTTGAATCAACCTTGATACCGTCACTAAATACAATATGGCCAAGGAAAGCAACATACCTCAACCAAAACTCACATTTTCTATACTTAAAGAAAAATTGACGATTCTTGAGGATTTGCATAACTATCCTTAGGTTATCAACATGTGCATCCTCACTCCCTGAATAGATCAAAATATCATCAATAAATACAATCATGAACATGTGGAGATATTGCTTGAAGACTCTATTCATAAGTTCAATGAAAGCCACCTAGGCATTAGTCAAACCAAATGACATCACCAATAACTCATAGTGTTCATACCAAGTTTGAAAAGCCGTCTTTGGAATGTCATTTCCCCTTAGCATCAATTGATGATACCCCGATCGAAAGTGAATCTTTAAGAAGAAAATAACATCTTAGAGATGATCAAACAAATGATCAATCATTGGAATAAGATACTTATTCTCTATTGTGACCTTGTTCAACTGCCGATAGTCATTGCACATACGAAGTAAACCATCCTTCTTTTGAACAAACAATATTGGAGTACGCCATGGTGAGATACTCAGTCTAATAAAATTCTTATCCAATAAATCTTTCAATTAATCCTTTAACTCCTTAAGTTTTGTCGGAGCCATATGGTACAGAAGAATGTAGATAGGTTGTGTATTTGGAAGAAGGTCAATACCAAAGTCTATTTCTCTTTGGGGAGGAACACCAGGAAAGGAAATATTTCTGAAAACTCACTAACAATTGGGACTGACTCAATAGTATCCATATTTCTAACTTGAACAAGATTATAGATACAACCTTTAGAGATTATTTTCCTAACCTTTAGGCAAGAGATAAACTGACCCTTAGGCGTTGAATTTCCACCCTTCCATTCTAAGATAGGTTCATTCGGAACCTTGAATGTGACCAATTGGGTCTGAAAATCTATGAAAGCTTATCAAGAATGAAACTAATTCATCCCAAGAATTACATCAAAGTCTATCATGTCTAGCTCTACAAGATCAACTAGAGAGACTTTATGACAAACTAAAATTGGGAAATTTTATAGATTCACCTAGTGATAATAGAGTCACCAACAGGTGTAGAGACTGAAAAAGGTTCTAAAAGGATTTTGGGACAAAAATCAAACTTCATAGCCATATAAGGAGTCAAAAAACAATATAACACCTATATCAAGCAATGTATAAACATTTAATCGAAATACTCGCAACATATAAGTCACTATATCTAGAAGAACCCTCATGATCATATCGAGTTTGAAGAGCATAAAATCTGTTCTGACGAGGATCATCACTCACACGAGAAGAAGCACTAGGCTAAGCCTATCGACCACCCTTACCCTTTCTATCTTGTGAAGGGCAATCTCTCAATTTGTGACCCGACTTTCCACAACCAAAGCATGCACCTAAATCGGCTAAGCACTCTGCTAGATGGTTCTTCCCACATCTCTTACATGCGGGGAAATTCTGACCATTAGTAGCATTACCTTGAGGCTTAGGGTTAGATACCACATCCTTGTTGAAATTTTAGCTGGAGCAATCAATAAATTCTGATCAAAGAACTTTTGCCAAAACTGAGAACATCCATGTCCACCGAAGCTAGAGTGAGAGAAATCACCACCAACTGTTCTTGCACTATTTGACTCTCTAGCCTTTTACTTAAGCTTTTACTCCTCAATTAGTTAGGTATGAGTCATCAACCTTGAGATGTCCACCTCTTTAATCAATGTGGCAATTCGACATTCTATGACCACCATTTCGGACACACACGAAACAAACTTTCTCTTTCGTGCCATCGAGTCGGCAACCATTGTTGGAGCATACTTGGACAATTTAGTGAACTTCAAAGAGTACTTCCTCACACTCATGTTTCCTTGCCTTAGATTTATTAATTCTTGCACTTTAGCTTGTCTCATTTCAAAAGGTAAAGAAAAGATCAAGCAATGCCTTTTTGAACTTTTCCCAACCTAAGGGACCCGTATCGATAACCTTTTCATCCTTTCATTGAGTAAACTACACTTTGATTAACCCTTTTGAGTTGGTAAGCGGCCAAATCCGCCTTTTACACTAGAGTCACTCCTATGATGTCCACAATATTATGGATTCCCTTGATGAAATCTTATGGATCTTCATCCACTTTCGACCCATGAAATTCCAGAGGATTCATCCTCGTGAAGTCTGTTACCCTTGTTGCCGCCATACCCATATTTTGGTTCACGGGAGCTACAACTTCTCTATTAGCTTAAGCGGTCATAACTTAAGCCAATACTTAGAAAATAGCTCTAAACTTGGCATGACACACTTGGTTGGCCAAAGGATCAATTGGAACTTAAGGAACTTCGGGTTCCACATTGGCACTAGCATTTATTCTCAATAAAGCTCTTCTTGGAGGTCTATTCAGAAAATTTACAGAATAAGAGTTAGGAGGAAGACCTTTATAAAGTTCAACTCTATCACACAATTTAGAGTAACGAACGAAGTGATGTTTCCAAAATGCTTTGCAGCATTTTATTCATAAATGTGGCGCACTTCACACTTATGAACATGAATCTACTCGACGCGACTTGTTAGACTCCTAGAACCTTTAAAACCTAGCTCTAGTACCAAGTTTGTCACAACCCAAACTTTTTCTTAGACGTAACATGGTGAATAGGACACTGAGAGACCCTAAACAAGCCAATTGACATAAGTATTACACTATGATATACAACATAAGAGAGTAAAATAAGAGAATGAGATATAAGTCTCAAAATCTTTAACAATATAGAAAATACCAAAAATCAAAGTATATGACTGAATAAGCGGAACATCTATTATGTTTGACGAAATGCTCTACTAATCATAGTGTGGCTTGGACAAAACCCTTAGCTCACAAATATCTGGAAATTGAAATGATAGAAAGCAACGAAATATTGATAATGTTTATGCCCTCGAACCATGAGGACTCATCAATCCACTAGAAAATATTGAGCAATCCAACTAGCCACAACTAAATGGTAATATGACACAATATAGACACATGAGATACACGTGTCTATAATTTGAATGTACTGAATATGAGGGAAATTCATAATAACATAAACATGATAGTATGATAAGCTAAAACATGATAACGCGTGACCAAGTAAAACATATCAAATCATGATAAGCTTAAGTCATAAATCATGGAAACAAGGTCAATAAAATATAGAATTATGATAATATATGTATAAAAACATAAGCTAAATAAGAGAATCATATATTTTCTGGAATGTGTAACTTTAATCGATATAGATCATGTGAGCTATAACATGGATTCTGGTTTCTTACTCCCACATCTAAAATTGATTGTCCTACTTTCCAAGGTAGGACCACGTTCTAAAGCTTAGGTGGATCCACTAGCTAGCTTGTGTAATTGGGACATCCTACAAGGGCACATAGTTCAAGGATTTTGAGAATTGCCTAAATTCACTTGGTGTTAAGTAAACTCCCAACGGAAATCTTAAAGTCAAAATCTCTTTAGTCTTTGAAATGGTAAGAATCTAGTAACACTAACTCTTAGGTGGATACACTAGCTAGCTTGTCTAATCGGGACATCCTATGGGGGCACATAGTTCAAGGATTTTGAGAATTGCCTAAATTCACTTGGTGTTAAGTAAACTCCCAACGGAAATCTTAAAGTCAAAATCTCTTTAGTCTTTAAAATGGTGAGAATCTAGTAACACCAACTCAATTATAAAGACTCAAAAAAATCATAAGAATAGCTCTTTTAAAATATCATGATTTTATAACATAATCAATGTTTAAAAAACACTTAATCGGAAACATCTAAATCATGATAGTCTTTTCATAGTAAAAACACACTTCAATAGAAAGTGGAAAAGTCATGAAATTTTTTCACATTAAGAATACTTCAATCGGAAGTAACCTAGAATCGTAGTCACTACAATTCCTTTATGCATGCATAGTTTCATAGCTCAATTCATGGTCAAAATAAGCATATCACATTGGTTTATAAGAAAGACGTTGAAAACATGTAATTTGAATCAAATCATGCAGAACAAGATTAAATATAATCAATTGAAACATAATTAATTAAACCCACGAAGAATCATATACAAACCATAGGAATTAGATGAAATTTTAAAGGAGAATTGAGGATTTCTTGGGACTCAATAGATGGAAAGGTCATTAATGAATTTCCCACATACCTTGGGTAATTAAAGCCTTAAAATTGCAAGAAGAATCCTGAAGCTTGAAGAACCTTAGAAAATTCCTTCAGAGCCTTGGAGAGAATTTGGAGAAGATGAACTTGAGAGAAATTTGGAGTTTTAACTGAATAAGAGGAAATGCATAGATTTTGAAGAGTAAAATCAGTTATAGGACTTAGTTTTAGGGCCAAAATGATATATTTTTGGAGTTAAAAGGATATAAAAAGACTCAAATAACCCCGACTCAAAAATTGCGGAGGGACTCTATGGACCGACCTATGGTCCGTACAAACTTGGGGTGAGCGTTCGGTTTTTCGGTTTATCAAACTTATATTTGGTTCTTCTATTTTTGGGTTTAGAAAATGTGCACCATAAACCAAACCAAACTAATTCGGTCTGGTTCGGTTTTTTCTACTTTCCTTCGATTTAGTTTTGTGTTTTCAAATCAGTTTTCGCTGCGAATGTAAAATAAAATGAAGAAAAAATCAAAGTATAAGATACCGCAAATTTAAAAGTATGTTAAGGAATGATGTGTCGTTCCATGGAACATTTATCATGCTAACTAAAACACTATAATTAGCTTTGTCAAGAACATTCTGCCTCCAAGTACTTCTAAAAGAAACAAGGACGGAGACAGTTTCCTTTATATAATGTACATTGATAAAAATATGTTTTGGTTCCTTTTGGGAATTAATATTTGAAGTTAAATATTGAACTATACATTTGTTGCTACTTTGATTTGTTTATGAATGATTTAATTGTTACTTGATTTTTTTATTTTTAGTTAAGAGAATGCCCATATTATATATACAGTAAAATCTCACCAAATTAATACTCTGTAAATTAATAATCTCTCTAAGATAATATTTTTCTTCGTTCCCAACTTGGGCCAGTGAAAAAAATCACACATTTCAATAAGATAATAAGATAATATATTTTTAGGAGACCCCTCTATAAATATATGATCTCATTAATATTTCTTTAAAGTACAAGTATATCTAAGACAATTTAATGAAACACGATTCTATAGTGGTTTATTTTTTCTTAAAATTTAATTCTAGTTGAAATTCATCTCTAACTTTTATTATTGCATCCAAAAGTTTTGGTGTTGTATTTTCGAACTGCACTATAAAATTGTGAAGAGTTCTAGATGTGATAAGTGTTTCCTTATGCGTCACTGGTTCCAAAGGTATTGTATCAACTATCAACTTCATCAACAACATTGTTTTTTCTTATGATATCCTCAATTTCTTCTTAGCTCTAGACCTCTGAACATGTATCATTTTCATCCAGATAATCCAACAAGTTATTGACGTTCATTTTACTGCGGTAATTGAGATCATAATCATGACCTCATTTTCTTGAATGATGTTTTCACGAGTGGTTCATTCAAATTCTCTGAGATTTCATTCCCCCAATGAATTTTACAGTATTGAAACAATTTGATATTATTTCTTGCTGAACATTTGTTGCCCGAATCGGGATTGCAAAATTGATAGCATCCAAAACATTAATCTTTCCTGGATCTATTTGTCTTACATCATAACCTTCTAATATTTTATGATAAAATATGTTGTGATTATACATCATGAAAGTTCCTATTATTCCAAACACTCTTTAAATTAATAAATATTAATTTGTCGATTAAATAATACCTCTACAAAATAATAATATTGTATGATCGCACCTATATTAATTTTATTTTTTAAATTTTTTAATAAAAGTTCAATTGTTCAGTGCACCGAAGTTCTGAGACCCTTACACCGAATACCAAACTGAAGAATTGAACTTTTGAAAAAATAACACTGATACCGAATCAAAAAACTGAATAACCAAATTGGTTCGATACAATTTTTTCAATTTCTCGATATTTATGCCCATCCCTAGTAGAAACTTTTACGGATTGTATTTGTAATCTGTGGAACAAAATTTGGAGACCAATATTTCAATCAAAAACCAAGAAACCCTTCCTACTGGTCATTGAACTTTTTACAGCCTGTAGGGATATCATGTAGAACCCCTAGTCCAAAAAACCTTTGAGTCAAAACCACTTTCCTTGAACCCTGGGCTACAGACTGTAGGACCTTGTATGGTTTGTAGTCTCAATTGTAGTCATGAAGTCACCTAAAATTACTAACTATTGATCTCCATCTACTTACACTTCTTACGGCTCGTGGAGGTTTCTATGGACCATCTTGTCAGTCTGTAGACCTTTATATGGGACTTGACATTTTTTCAATTTCTCAACTCGTTTATGTGACCAGAATCATACGGGTCGTAAGACCTTGTATAGACCGTAGGACCTTGTACAGTCCGTAAGTGGTTTTGTACAACCTGCACTAGCAACCAATTCTGCAACTTTTCCTTCACAATTCAACTTACCAAGTTCTGAGGTGTTATATATTACCTTGTGGACTCAATATTTTTATAGTCAAAAATTTGAAATTTGTATGATATGCACCTGTTTGTAAAATAATTATGAAATCTATAATTAAACTGGATCACCTATGAAGCCTCTAATGTACTTGTAACACCTCAAAAATTGGAAGTTAAGTTTGGAAACGAGTTGTAGATTTTAGGTTATTGGTACAGGTTTACGAGGCCTGTCTACGGTTCTTAGAAGGTTCTACGGATCGTAGAAGTTGAGTAAGATTTTGGACAATGTCAAGTCTCCGATGAAGGTCTATGGTGCAACAGGATGAGTCATTAAAGTGTCTACAAGTCGTAGACCAGTCCCCAAAGAAAGGATGTTGGACTTGGAAGAGTTTTAGCAATTGGGTTCTATGAACTGTAGAAGTTGCGATGATCGTAGAGGATGTTTGTGGAAAATGTTCAGGATTTTGGGTTCCAGTACTCGACCCTACGACTGACCAGGATGGTCCATAGAAATTCTTATGGACCTTAGGTCAAAGCCGTAGAACCCTTTCGACAATAATAATTCAGAGTTAATTGAGTCATTTCCTATCCTTTTAATTCCTAAACTACATCATTTCTATACTATTATAAGACCATGCAAATGATTTGACTCTTATAAAGCTACCCATTCCCTCAGATTCACTCAAATCCCAAAATCCTTCCAAGTGCATCCTCTCTAATTCTCTTAAAGCTCTTAAGGGTAAGGGTTTCTTCAGGGCTTAAAGGTTTCTTATCTATTCTCTAGGTCTTTCATCACCAAGATATGTGGAAACTTCACCAATGGATTTCTTTCATCCATTGGGTCCTAAAGGATACTCAATTCTCTTTTTAAATTTCACCCAATTTCTAGGGTTTCATGTCAAATCTTCATGGTTTCAATATATTATGATTCAATTGTTATTATTTAATATTATTATGCATGATTTGATTCAATTACATATTTTGTGGAGGAGTCAGTCCGTAGAGAGAGCTACTTGGGAAGTAGAAGCAGCCATGGTGGCCAAGTATCCTCACCTCTTTCCTTCCAATTTCATTTCATCTTGAGGTAATAGTTCCCCTCCAATCTCTCAGTTTACTCTTGTGTAATTCAATATCGGTATTTTGTTCCCTCAGTTATCCTTGCATTTCAGCATATTTGCATGTTAATGAAACTTAGTTCAGTTAGATATCAGTTTCTAGTATTCAGTTGGTAGGGATTTTAGCTCTTTCCTCCAAACTCACCTTGTTTAGACTTCATTCGAGGACGAATGACCCCAAGGGGGAGATATTGTAACACATCAAAAAATTAGAACTAAGATTGAACAAGAGAGAAGGGCAAACCACAGAGGGGGTCCACGGGCCGTGAAGAGGACCACGACCCGTCACCCTGCTCATGGTTGTGCACCCAACAAAATGTGAAACACCACAGATCACTAAACGGTCTATGGAGCTCCACATAGGACGTGAAGTGATCCGTGAGGGGGACACAGAACCACCATGGCTACTGTGAAGTACCACGGACCACTAGACGATCTGTGTAGCTTCACACGAGCTATGAAGTGGCTTCTGAAAGGGTCTTGATAGACTTTTAGGTTTTAGTCTACTTCAAATGATCATATATTTCAGCACAAAATGAATTAGGTGGACCACGACCTATCAAATTAAAGGTATTTGAGTCCTCTTTCTAACACCACCAAGTTTACCTAATTTTGAGCCCGAAGTAAAAATTTATGCTCATTTTAGTGAAGCCCTGTCGGGCAGAGAATCTTCACGACCCACTTGATGGGTCGTGGTGCTCATGACGGCCCGTGAAGCCTGTCTTGAAGTCAATTCATTAGCTTTTAAGTTAGGTTTCACCCTCAAAGTCATTGTTTAAGCACCACAGACGTCTAAACAGTCTGTGGAGCTCCACACAAATCGTAAAGTTGTCCGTGAGGTGACTTGTCAGACTTAGAGTTTAGGGTCAACTTTAAATGGTCATATATTTCAGAACAAAATCAATTAGGTGGACCAACCTATTAAATTAAATATCTTTAAATCCTCTTTCCAACGCCACTGAGTTTGCCTAATTCCAATCTACGAGTAAAAAATTATGCTCATTTTAGTAAACCCCTGTCGGGTAGGGCATCTTCCGCTAGACGGGCCATCATGATCATGACGTCCTATGAAGACTCTCTTGAAGTCAGTTCGGCAACATTTAAGTCATGGTCGCATCGGTCTTTACTCCTATGCGTTTGGTACTTAAACTATGTCGTTTAATGCTTAAACTACATCGTTTTACTCAGTCTAATCTTAGTAAACTAGTCGGAAACTATCTAAACCCCTCATTCTCCTAAAATCACCTAACTTAGAACGAAAAGAAGAGAAAAGAGGCGATTGTTTTCCCAAGAACAAGCAGAGGTCTTCTTCAAGTTCAACCTCGATATCCAAAGGATTTCTCCGTAGATTTCGTCGCCAGGTATGTGGAATTTCACTAGTGAGTTCCTTTCACCCATTAGGTCCCTAGAATTCAGTCAGTTCCTCAAAGTTCTCATAAGTCGTTTAGACCTGGGGTTTCCAAAACCTTGGGAATCCATTGAAAGGTAGTTCATATAGTTCGATTGCACTGATTACCTATTTTCTTGAAGAATTAATGTAATACCATGTATAGAACATAGAACCCTAGTTTTTATTCATCATCAATATTTCATGAAATATACTTGATAGACAAATTAGTCCGAAAATCATGCTTTAGAATTTGAATGTCATATCTTTCAGTATATTTATGTGCATTCCTAGATAGCATGTCAGTATTTTGAGTTACTCAGTATTTTAGTTGCATTTTAGCTTTTCATTCAATTGGGAGTAGACTTGGCACCGAGGTAGACTAGGGTTCATCATACCCTCAAATTCCCAAAACTACGTTCCAACGTTGGTTTAGAAGTCACCTCTGTTAGGCATCAGTTTAAGTGATCACACCACAATCATGCCTTTATACCCTTGGCAAGGTATATTGGATCCTCTCGATGGGGCATATACATCGGAGTCCACGTTTAGCTCACGTGGTTTATGTTTGTTAATAGTAGCTCCCACAGTCATACTCTCATTGCATTGACATGTTATCAACATTAATTTCAATATTCAGTTCAGCATATTGGTTACATGATTAGTGCTTGGTTATTAAATTTCACTCAACTTTCAGTTTCATTTCAGTATAGTCTATTTCTATATTCAATATTATATTGTTCAACTATATCATTGTTCAGCTTAGAAGATATATCTTACATGCTTAGTACATTCTAAGTACTGGCACATACTTTGCACCACATTGTTTTATGATATAGGTTCAGACACGCATCATTCAGATCATGCTTGGTCGATTTCCAGCCTATCCTCAACAGCTTCAGTGGTGAGTCCTCATAGTTTGAGGACGTTTCTTTTTTGCTTGGTTTAGTTAGTTATTTTCAGGTTTCTCATTATTTTTTTGAGTTAGTTGGAGACTTCTCCCAGCAGCTCTTCGGTAGTAGAGGCTTTCAGACATAGAGTCAGCATTCAGTTGTTTGGGGTTGCTTTCCATTGACATGTTCAGATTTACTCTCATTTAGAGTCCTTAGTTTTGACTCAGTTATTAGTATGTATCACGCCTTGAGCTATGTGATGATACAACGTTTTACCTCACGCTGCCAGGGCCGTCCTATACCTTGCCGGGGGTATAGAACCTAACTACTAAGTGGATCCACTAGTCTATGTTAAAAAGCACTAAGGAATCATCTAAAAAATATGACCCTATTCTACCCATGTTGGCTAAACGGTTTGTGGAGACCATGAATTATCTGAACTCAACTTGTCCCCAAATCGATGCTCAATATTACTCCCAAAATGTAACTAGCTCATATGTTTAAAAACATAACTCTTTCTGTGGTTTGAGATAATTGCTCAAAACTAGCCCAAGGGAACTCTTGGAAATCAGTGTTTTATCTATTGCTTAAATATGAAAACATTTACTCTTTACTCAAAAACTAGCTCAAAGGCACTTTTGGAAATCAATGTTTCCTTTCTTGTTTAAATGTGAAAAGATTTATTCTTTGGGAATACATAGTTCCCATATACTCTTTTGAAGAAAATGAACTTCATTCGTTACTTTTTATTCAACTCAAAACTCAAGTCTTAATACAAGTTTAAAGCATTTGCAAAAAACTTTTGAAAAGACTCTAAGAACTCCTCAAGAATTGCCTCTTAACTTTCCTTGAATTTGAAGTATGGATTCAAGGTTATGATTCATGTTTATAAATGATTTCATAATATTTAGACGTACCTTAGAGTGTAGAAATCAACTAGAAAACATAGGTACGAAGAGAACTCGAACGGAAATAAGTGGGAAAGGGTAGAGGACCTGGCGACCCTGGCGTACTAAGTGGCGCAGGGCGTGATCTTAGGCGTATTTATATGCCTAGGAACCAAATAACACCCGCATGTAAGCTAAGTTTAGAATTTATATTAATTGATGGTCGTGTTGAGTCTTTTTAATGCATCTATACTAACCAACATGATTAGTTGTGTAGGTGAGTTTAAATGAAGGAACGAGCACTGAAACGAGCATTTGGAAGAACAATAGGATCCAAGTTAAAAAGAAGCAAGAAAGAAGAAGGAAAAATAAAATATCAAGGAAGATCCATACCCTCTTTGCGTCTCGGAGAGGGATTTTATTCTTACTCACGAATTAGCATTTGAGACAGAACGGTCCATGACAGCCCCGCGTCATGGAGAATAGAAAAAGTCCTCAAACAATAGTTTAACAATCCCTCTGCATCGCTCCCCAAAGTGCCAGATTTGGTCATTTTTTACTTAATTATAAATAGACTCATATTTTATTTTATTATTGATTCTTTTTCTAGGTTTTGAGGAACGATGATTTGGAGAGCTATTTCATCTGTTTTTAGGGTTCATTCTTAAACTCTTTTACTTTCGATCTATTTATGATATTTGAACATTGCTTAATCAAAATTCTTGTTATGAGTAGCTAATTTACTTAGTTCTAGGGCTGTGGGTACAATATGATTGTAAATTATTGAAGTTTTATGGATTGACATTAACTATCATATGAATCTCTCTTATGTTCTTATTTTTTGTATTTCGTGCTTGATCACCGCTGAAATAAACATCTTGTCTGAATTAAACTTGGGAGAGGAATAAGAGGATAGAACGTGGGGAATAAGGAGCATGATTTTCTCTTAAGAATTAGAGTTAATTTGTATCTAGAATAGGGATATACCTAGAGACCTTGCTTGGTCTTTAGACAGGAAGAAATCGTAATGCTCGATATTTGGTCCAGCCTATCCCCGCTCAACGATGTAGTTAGGTTGCCATTAATATTAGGAGATTAGAGGTCGGGAGACCATAATCATATTTTTAACCCTGTTATCATTGATTCGATAGTTGATGAATATCCGTTTAACAAGATAATGTGCATGATTCCTGATGTGAGCTACAACCCTGGACTTTACCCAATCATTGTTCGAACCCTTGAGAAATTGAATCACTTTCGTTTAGCTTTAACTTAAATTTCAGATTATAAAATAAATCACTTCTTTAATCTTGATAACACTTGTGTTTAATTGAAAGTATTGGAAAAATCAAATTATTATAGTCATGAGTCTCTGTGGATATGATACCCGACTCTTAATAAGAGCTACTCTAATACTTGAACGACCACGTACACTTGTGTGTATGATTGGACGCAACAAGTTTTTGCGCCACTGCCGGGGACTTTAGAATTAGAAAGTATTTGATTTATCTAACTTCTGAAGTTAAAAAGCAAGTGTTGACAACTTGATCTTAGCTATTCATTTTGTAGGTTGTGTTTAACTCTTAAACTGGAAGACGACCAGGACTTGGACAAACCTCTAGCTGAACCGAAAAGATTCGTTCATTACCAGAGAAGGCAAAGATGACTCACTTACCCAGTCCCTCTTGTTGATAGTGAATGAGTAACTCCTGTAATAAGAGTTGAACAAGAAGAACATGTAGTGATGGCAGAGATGAAAGTGAGAGATGTGGCAATCTCATGAACCACCAACATGACTTCATGCAGCTGGTGGAAGGTTTGAACTGAAGCATAGTATGGTGCAACTATTGCACACAAATGGGCAGTTCACTGGTTCATGAGGATCCCCATGTTCACATCCAAAATTTCCTCGAAATCAGTGATACCTACACTCCAATTGGAGTGAACTCAGATTACGTGAGGCTCACCTTATTTCCCTTTTCTCTGCTTGGGGAAGCAAAAAGATGGTTAAATTTGGATCCCGTGAACTCCATAACCTCTTGGGACAATCTTGCAAGGAAATTCTTTATCAGGTTTTTCTTATCTGGGAAAATAGCTAAGTTAAGGAGTGGCATACTGAGCTTCCGACAAAAAGGAGGAGAGAACTTGTACCAGGCTTGGTACAGGTTTAAATCGATGTTGTTAATCTATCTGCACCATCATCAGTCTAACAAAGTGTTGTTCCATACCTCCATTAAAGGACCGGAACCCAACACCAAGATTTTACTTGATTCAACTGCAGGTGGACAAGCTTTGGAGAAGACTTATTCTGAGTTGTTCACCCTGCTGAACAAGATTTCACAAGTTAACCCTGATTGAAATGGAGGAGGTGCTAAACCGGTAGTGCAGAAGACTGATGGAATGTTGGAGGTAGATGCAGTGACAGCATTAACTGCACAAATTGCTGCGATGCAGAACATGATGAACACTCACTTCAACAACCTATCATTAGGACAACAACCAGCTCAAGTGAATGCAGTCCAACAACCACCCATATGGTGTGAAATTTATAGAGAAGGAAATCATAATGCAGAGGTATGTGGTGGAAACCCAGATTTTGTAAATTTTGTAGGAAATGCACAACGTGGAGGATGTCATCAAAATTATGGGAACTTCTATAATCCAGTTGGAGGAATCATCCAAATTTTTCTTGGGGAGGAAATCAGAATCAGGCCCAAGGCCAGAATCAATATTGACCCAGGGGAATGCACATGGGTATTAACAACAAGCCCAATGGTTGCAGCTTAGTAATCAGCAAAATAACATGAGCATGGAGGAGATGCTGAAAAAGATCATGGCTGATCAAGCTCAGTTAGCTGTTGATGTTAGAAATAACCAGTTAGCTACCCAGAACCTGGATAAATAATTTGGGCAATTTGCTAGTGCCCAGAACTCACAACCTCAAGGAGGTTTGCCGGGAAACACTGATCCTAATCCTAGGCAAGTGAATGTGGTAGGTACTCGCAGCGGGTTACAGTTGGTGGAGTTGGCTCGTAAGAAAAGAAATGTTGAGTCTGCTAGCAGGGAGAGTGAGGTTGTTGCACAAGAAGAAAGAGTGCAACCAATAGTGAAACCACCTCCACCATTTCCTCATAAGTTTAAAAAATAGAAGGAGGACAAATGTTTTGGTAAATTTCTCTCTCTTTTAAAGCAAGTTCACATTAATTTGCCGTTGGTAGATGTTTGCAGGGTATACCCAGGTATGTGAAGTCTGTGAAGGAGATTGTGGCAAATAAGAGGAGGCTGACTGAATATGAAACTATAGCACTTACTTAAGAGTGCAACTCCTGAATCCAAAATAAGGTGCCCACCAAACTGAAAGATTCATACAGCTTTACGGTTCAAATCACTATTGGGAAGAGCATCCATGCACGAGGATTGTATGATCTTGGAGCAAGTTGAAACTTGATGCCAACATCGTGGTACAAAAAGTTGGGGTTGGGTAGTACTAAACCCACCACCATTATCTTGCAGTTGGCAGATCGATCAGTTGCTAGACCAGAAGGTGTTGTGGAAGATGTCTTGGTACAAGTGGGATCTTTGATATTCCCAGTAGATTTTGTGGTGCTGAATTTTGAGCCAGATCCTGAGGTTCCATCTTAGGAAGACCTTTCTTGGCCACAGGGGCTGCTTTGATAGATGTAGCAGCCGGTCAACTTACTATGCGGGCACATGACAAAGTGTAAGTGTTTGATATCTATTAGGCATTGAAACTCCCAATAATGTATGGAGAGTTGTCTGCTATAACAGTGATAGATCTTGAAGCAGAAGCTCATTATATTGCATCCAGAGACCCGTTGGAGCGTGTACTAGTGGGACATGATATCTATGGGGATGTTGAAGCACAGGAAATTGTACCATTTTTGGATGTGTCAAGTGTGGGCATGTCAAGAGATCACTGGGAGCCTTTGAACAGGGTGTTGGGTCCTTCACCCAAGCCTTCTATCGAAGAAGCATCCAAGCTGGAGCTAAAAACATTGCCAGCCCACCTCAAGTATGCATTTTTGGGTTAAGATAAGACCTTACCGGTTATTTTGTCAGCAACCTTGTCTGAATCACATGTGGAAGCACTATTGAGTATTTTGAGGAAAAGAAAAGCATCTCTGGGCTGGCAAATATCTTACATTCACGGAATAAGTCCCGCATTGTGTATGCACAAGATTTACATGGAGGAACGGCATAAGCCGAATGCATAACACCAACGGAGACTAAATCCAATAATGAAGTATGTAGTAAGAAAAAAAGTGATAAAGTGGTTAGTTGCGGGGATAGTAAACCACATATCTGATAGCAAATTGATGAGTCCAGTACAGTGTGTGCCCAAGAAGGGCAGTATGACGGTGATAACAAATGAGAAGAGTGAATTGATCCCTACAAGGACAGTAACTAGGTGGCGTATTTGCATGGACTACATGAAGTTGAATGATCCCACAAGAAAGAACCATTATCCGGTGCCATTTATTGATCAGATGTTGGATAAATTGGCAGGGGAAGAATATTACTACTTCTTGGATGGCTACTCAAGTTATAATCAGATAGTCATTGCACCAGAGGATCAGGAGAAGACTACCTTCACCTGTCCGTATGGTACCTATGCGTTCAAACATATGCCATTCGGATTATGCAATGCACCGACGAAATTTGACAGATGCATGATGGCTATCTTACATGATATGATGGAGGATTTTGTGAAGGTATTCATGGATGACTTCTCGGTGTTTGGCGAGTCTTTTGATCTTTGTTAGACGAATCTTGACATGGTCCTTGCAAGATGTGAACAGACGAATCTGGTGTTGAATTGGGATAAGTGCCACTTCTTAGTTCGAGAATGGATTTGTAACACCCCGGATAATGGTAGGTTAAACTAGAGCCTAAACGTAAGGTTACAAATCATAAAAATGAATCCCCAAACTTTTAGTAAGTCAATTAGGGTTAAAATGGGGTTTATAGAGTCAAGACCAAGGGGCCAAGCCAAGGCCAAGGGGCCAAGCCAAGGCCAAAGGCCAAGGCTGCCCCTAGCTAAGAGCTACTGCCCCAACCTTCACAAAGTGGACCACGAGTCATGGTCCACTCCACGGCTCATGAAGGTGGTCGTAAAGATCCATTGGCCATGGAAAGATGGCCACCTAAAAGGCTAGCCACTGCCTCAACTTCACGGAAAAGACCATTGCTCGTGGTCTTGACCACGGCTCATGGAAACCTTCGTGAAGGAGACTTGGGAATGGGGGCATAGGGGCAAAGAGTAGCCTAGCTACTGCCTCACCCTCCACGAGCATGACCACGGGGAGTGGTCCACTAACGGATCGTGAAGGTGCTCGTGAGGGTGCCTTAGGCGACGGAGCCTTGAGCTCCAAAAAGGGAACTACTGCCTCAACTCCATGGGCAGGACCACGGGTCGTGGTCCTCACCACGGCTCATTGAGGGAGTCGTGAACCTGGGCGTGGGTCAATTAATGAAGGTCTATAGGGTCATTTTCTATTTTAGTCCAATTAAATGAGGGGTGTTTTGGGTATTTTAAGGGGAAATATATATTGTTTTTAAGTCAATTTCACCTATATTCAAGTCATAAACTCAAACACCCAAATAATTGACAAAATCCTCTCCTCTCTCAATATTTCTGTCTCTAAACTCAAGGGAGAAGAAGAAGCCATTTAAGCTAGGGTTTGTAGATCTTCAAGGTTCTTCCCCAAAATTCGTGGTGATTCTTAGTCAAGGCATGGATGCCTTTCATCCTTGGGTAGCTATCACCCAAGGAGCGTTTTCAAATTATGTTTTCAAGATTCCAAATCCCCAAATTCTAGGGTTTTCAATCTATAACATGGGTCTTTTTCCAAAACGTTTTTATTGTTTAATTATGATTGTTTATGGTTGGTTATGGTGAATTATGAATAGGTTGTTGGAGTATTGATGTTGTATAATGAAAATTCCCCATAGACCCATGTTTCCCCATATTAATAGATCTTGAATTGATACTGTGGGCTGGTCGATATTATGAATGTGTCAATTGAATAGAGTTATGTTAATTAAGCTATTAAATCATGAAATTCCTACTATATTATGAAGTAATTGTACATGGTTGGGTTGATTGAGATTCAAGATCCTTGAAGGGCAAAGGTATGAGGGTTTGTACCTCTTTATGAGAATTATGTATGAGATTGTGATTTACTTGAATAGTAATGATCCTTTATCCATTCTGTAGTTGTGGTATTGATGCAAGATTTATCTTCTCTATACCCTATACACTTGATTATGGATGAAGTATGTATGTATGTCTATGATAAGCTTGTTGTGTTGATTGAAAGGCCATTTTCATGAGCACACTATGAATACATTGTGAAAGGTTTACTCACATGTTGATGATTCTAAGGTGAAAAGAAATTCTCACTTAAGGAATTAATGAGCTATTATGATGATATGTTGACATGAGTGCCTAGTGCATTATGTTATGAACATGAACTTAAGTAAAGACTTAATATGACTTTTTAAGGGAATTATGGTTAGTACCGAGTGGATATGAGTATGAGATAAGTTCCTTCATGCTATTAGTTGGGTTCTCAATACGGTGTGTCATGAGATGGAAACCTCCACGTTAGTAGTTAGGGTTTCTAGAAGCAATCTCCATATCCCATAACTATGTGCCCATATAGGTCTTAGCTAGGGGATCCACCTAGAAGCTAAAATGTACGTTTTGCCTTAGGTAAGTAGGACACCTCTTTTCGATGTGGAGGTAGAACACCGAATTCCATGTAGCTCACATGGTCTATGTTGGTTAATGTTATTCTTCCCTATATGATATGAATATGAACTATGGTATGAACATAAACTTAAACTATGACTTCTTAAGGGGTACTACTTAGTGTAAGTGGGGGTATGTGACTTCACTTATGCATTGCACAAATAGACTCTAAGAGGGGTTATGGTGAGGTTCTTTAATGTTATGATGGCCAATGGATTATGTATGAAAGATATGTATGAATGTTGAAGTTGATTTCACTTGTTGTAAGTTATGAACATGTGTGACTCTTTACTTATGTATGTTGACTATGAGTAAGGCAAAGTAATATATTTATGATGTTGGTAGCCTAAGGGTGACACTTAGCATTTGGTGAGGTTATGGGACTTTACCTTTGCATTGCACTAGTGTGGCTTTGGGTTGCTTGTATGATTGGTTTGGCTTATGTTTCTTCATAAATGTGCATAATGGTTTTTAAACTTGGTAAAGGCATTATTTCAACTAAATGTTCCTTTTATGCATGCTTTAATGATTTTTGTGCATGGTGTCTATACTTTGTACATTATTTGTGCTAACCCATATTTTCTACATTCTATGAGTGTAGGTTTCGGTCGTTGATACATTCTACTTTCTTCAAGAGAAGCTTGGGTCGACTATTCCCTAAGCTTGGTGAGTCATCAAGTTCGAAGACAAGATGCTATTGTTTCTGGTTCTATTGCACTTCATACTTTGAGACTATTGTTGATGTAAAGGGCATTTGACCCTATTTGCACTCTTTATGTTCTAGATGGTGATTGAGACAAGACTATATTCCTATGTTCGTTTATGAAAAAGAAGTTGAATTTTATTGTAAAAGTTTTAAATTTTTCCGCAATTATTCTGTCTCTATGTTATGATTATGCTAAGGGCTTGTATGAGACCCCTTCGGGGTCAAGTACGCCATGTTACTCCTAGGGGGTAACCCCGGGTCGTTACAAACTTGGTAATCAGAGCACAAGGTTGTAGAATGATTCTAGGATAATGTCTCATGAACCACGTGTAGTAGAGTCTTGTTCATAAGTATAAAGTGCGCCACACTTATGAATGAAAGGCTATAAGATGTTTAGGAACTCTCACTTCTTTCATTACTCTTTAGTTATGCTTTGGAGTCCTAACTCTATGAAGTCCTTTCCTAACCCTTCTCTTGTGATTATAGGAAATGAATACAAGAAGAGGGAATGCAAGAAGGGTGCAAGAGGAGAATGTCAATGAGGGAGTTCCTCCCCAAGCTCCTCAAGCTCCTAATGAAGAGGGGGACATGACCAATGTGGAGATAAGGACGGCTCTCCAAACATTGACTCATGCTTTAACAACTCAAGTCACTAGGGAAACTAGAGTTCAAGTGAAACCCAATGCAAGTACAACCGCTTCAAGGATTAGGGATTTCACAAGAATGAACCCCCCTACATTTTATGGCTCCAAAGTGGATGAAGATCCATAAGGGTTTATTGATGAAGTATTTTAAGTGCTTGAGGCTATAGGTGTGTCTCCACGAGAGAAGGCGGAACTAGCCGCCTACCAATCAAAAGATGTGGCTCAAGTACGGTTTGAGCAATGGAAGGATGAGAGAACCGTGAGAGAGGGCCCGATTGATTGGGGAGTGTTCAAGTCGGTCTTCCTTGATAGGTGTTTCCCACTAGAGTTTAGGGAGAGAAAGATGCAAGAATTCATCAACCTTCACCAAGGAGGTATGAGTGTGAATGAATATGGCCTTAAGTTCACCTAATTGTCTAAATATGCTCCAACCTTAGTGGCGTACTCTAAGGACAAGATGAACAAATTTGTTATGGGGATATCCTACTTGGTAGTCAATGAATGTCATTCCACAATGCTCATCCCAAGTATGAATATTTCATGTCTTATGGTTCATGCTGAGCAAATTGAGGAACAAAAACTCAAACAAGT
The DNA here is from genome assembly GCF_000226075.1 of Solanum tuberosum. Classification (NCBI taxonomy): domain Eukaryota; kingdom Viridiplantae; phylum Streptophyta; class Magnoliopsida; order Solanales; family Solanaceae; genus Solanum; species Solanum tuberosum. The sequence continues at coordinate 285,509 of NW_006239124.1, forward strand.
GAATAGAGAAGTAAAAAGGGCAAGTACCGATGATGGGAATTCTTCCAAGGGTAAGTTTGAGGTTCAAGGTAAACCAAGGTTCAAGAAGAGGTTTTTCAACCAAGGTTCATCTAGCACTCCAAGGGTCAACAAAGATAGGGTGTCTAACCCTAAGCCACAAGGAGGTAATACTGGTAGCTCTTATGTTGAAAGACCTAGTTGTGCAAAGTGTGGCAAGAAGAATGAAGGCAAGTGCCTAGTTGGCATGGATAGTTGCTTTAGTTGTGGGAAGAGCGGTCATATGAAGAGAGATTGTCCCATGCTAAGGGCCCAAGGAAGAGAGGCCAAGCAAATCCCTCTAAGGGGCTCAAGTTTTGATGCTCCCAAGAAGAACCGCTTCTATACCCTTCAATCCCGAGGTGACCAAGAGAGCTCCCCAAATGTTGTTACGGGTATGTTGCAAGTGTATTCCATTGATGTTTATGCATTATTAGACCCCGGTGCCACTTTATCTTTTGTTACACCTTTTGTGGCTATGAAATTTGAAGTGCTCCCCGAAAAGTTACTAGAACCTTTTTCGGTGTCTACCCCGGTTAGTGACTCGGTTATAGCAAAAAGAGTCTATAGGAGTTGTCCTATTTCTTTGTCTCATAAAGTCACTTTGGTTGATTTGGTAGAATTAAACATGCTTGATTTTAATGTAATTTTGGGCATGGATTGGTTGCATGCATTTTATCCTTCAATAGATTGTAGGACCCGTGTGGTCAAATTTCAATTTGCAAAAGAGCCAATTTTAGAGTGGAAATGGGGGAATTCTATTCCTAGAGGTCAATTTGTTTCATGTCTAAAAGCTAGAAAAATGATCTCCAAGGGGTGCATGTATCATATTGTTAGGGTTATGGATGTCGAGTCCAATG